>NW_026652288.1:89925984-90057239 GCF_009828535.3 Hylobates moloch | reverse complement strand
GTTTGTCAAAGATCAGATAGTTGTAGATATGCGGCATTATTTCTGAGGGCTCTGTTCTGTTCCATTGATCTATGTCTTTGTCTTGATACCAATACCATGCTGTTTTGGTTACTGTGGCCTTGTAGTATAGTTTGAAGTCAGGTAGCGTGATGCCTCCGGCTTTGTTCTTTTGGCTTAGGATTGACTTGGCGATGCGGGCTCTTTTTTGGTTCCATATGAACTTTAAAGTAGTTTTTTCCAATTCTGTGAAGAAAGTCATTGGTAGCTTGATGGGGATGGCATTGAATCTATAAATTACCTTGGGCAGTATGGCCATTTTCACGATATTGATTCTTCCAATCCATGAGCATGGAATGCTCTTCCATTTGTTTGTATCCTCTTTTATTTCCTTGAGCAGTGGTTTGTAGTTCTCCTTGAAGAGGTCCTTCATGTCCCTTGTAAGTTGGATTCCCAGGTATTTTATTCTCTTTGAAGCAATTGTGAATGGGAATTCACTCTTGATTTGGCTCTTTGTTTGTCTGTTATTGGTGTACAAGAATGCTTGTGATTTTTGTACATTGATTTTGTATCCTGAGACTTTGCTGAAGTTGCTTATCAGCTTAAGATTTTGGGCTGAGACAATGGGGTTTTCTAGATATACAGTCATGTCATCTGCAAACAGGGACAATTTGACTTCCTCTTTTCCTAATTGAATACCCTTTATTTCCTTCTCCTGCCTGATTGCCCTGGCCAGAACTTCCAACACTATGTTGAATAGGAGTGGTGAGAGAGGGCATCCCTGTCTTGTGCCAGTTTTCAAACGGAATGCTTCCAGTTTTTGCCCATTCAGTATGATATTGGCTGTGGATTTGTCATAGATAGCTCTTATTATTTTGAGATACGTCCCATCAATACCTAATTTATTGAGAGTTTTTTGCATGAAGGGTTGTTGAATTTTGTCAAAGGCCTTTTCTGCATCTATTGAGATAATCATGTGGTTTTTGTCTTTGGTTCTGTTTATATGCTGGATTACATTTATTGATTTGCATATGCTGAACCAGCCTTGCATCCCAGGGATGAAGCCCACTTGATCATGGTGGATAAGCTTTTTGATGTGCTGCTGGATTCAGTTTGCCAGTATTTTATTGAGGATTTTTGCATCAATGTTCATCAAGGATATTGGTCTGAAATTCTCTTTTTTGGTTGTGTCTTTGCCAGGCTTTGGTATCCGGATGATGCTGGCCTCATAAAATGTGTTAGGGAGGATTCCCTCTTTTTCCATTGATTGGAATAGTTTCAGAAGGAATGGTACCAGTTCCTCCTTGTACCTCTGATAGAATTTGGCTGTGAATCCATCAGGTCCTGGACTCTTTTTGGTTGGTAAGCTATTGATTATTGCCACAATTTCAGAGCCTGTTATTGGTCTATTCAGAGATTCAACTTCTTCCTGGTTTAGTCTTGGGAGAGTGTATTTGTCAAGGAATTTATCCATTTCTTATAGATTTTCTAGTTTATTTGCGTAGAGGTGTTTGTAGTATTCTCTGATGGTAGATTGTATTTCTGTGGGATCGGTGGTGATATCCCCTTTTTCATTTTTTATTGCAACTATTTGCTTCTTCTCTCTTTTCTTCTTTATTAGTTCTTGCTAGTGGTCTATCAATTTTGTTGATCTTTTAAAAAACCAGCTCCTGGATTCATTAATTTTTTGAAAGGTTTTTTGTGTCTCTATTTCCTTCAGTTCTGCTCTGATTTTAGTTATTTCTTGCCTTTTGCTAGCTTTTGAATGTGTTTGCTCTTGCTTTTCTAGTTCTTTTAATTGTGATGTTAGGGTGTCAATTTTGGATCTTTCCTGCTTTCTCTTGTGGGCATTTACTGCTATAAACTTCCCTCTACACACTGCTTTGAATGTGTTCCAGAGATTCTGGTATGTTGTGTCTTTATTCTCATTGGTTTCAAAGAACATCTTTATTTCTGCCTTCATTTCATTATGTACCCAGTAGTCATTCAGGAGCAGGTTGTTCAGTTTCCATGTAGTTGAGTGGTTTTGAGTGAGTGTCTTAATCCTGAGTTCTAGTTTGATTGCACTGTGGTCTGAGACACAGTTTGTTATAATTTCTGTTCTTTTACATTTGCTGAGGAGAGCTTTACCTCCAGCTATGTGGTCAATTTTGGAATAGGTGTGGTGTGGTGCTGAAAAAAATGTATATTCTGTTGATTTGGGGTGGAGAGTTCTATAGATGTCTATTAGGTCCACTTGGTGCAGAGGTGAGTTCAATTCCTGGGTATCCTTGTTAACTTTCTGTCTCGTTGATCTGTGTAATGTTGACAGTGGGGTGTTAAAATCTCCCATTATTATTGTGTTGGAGTCTAAGTCTCTTTGTAGGTCACTGAGGACTTGCTTTATGAATCTGGGTGCTCCTGTACTTGGTGCATATATATTTAGGATAGTTAGCTCTTCTTGTTGAATTGATCCCTTTACCATTATGTAATGGCCTTCTTTGTCTCTTTTGATCTTTGTTGGTTTAGAGTCTCTTTTATCAGAGACTAGGATTGCAACCCTGCCTTTTTTTGTTTTCCATTGGCTTGGTAGATCTCCCTCCATCCCTTTATTTTGAGTCTATGTGTATCTCTGCAGGTGAGATGGGTTTCCTGAATACAGCACACTGATGGGTCTTGACTCCTTATCCAATTTGCCAGTCTGTGTCTTTTAATTGTAGCATTTAGCCCATTTACATTTAAAGTTAATATTGTTATGTGTGAATTTGATCCTGTCATTATGATGTTAGTTGGTTATTTTGCTCATTAGTTGATGCATTTTCTTCCTAGCCTTGATGGTCTTTACATTTTGGCATGTTTTTGTAGTAGCTGGTACCGGTTGTTCCTTTCCATGTTTAGTGCTTCCTTCAGGAGCTCTTTTAGGGCAGGCCTGGTGGTGACAAAATCTCTCAGCATTTGCTTGTCTGTAAAGGATTTTATTTCTCCTTCACTTATGAAGCTTAGTTTGGCTGTATGTGAAATTCTGGGTTGAAAATTCTTTTCTTTAAGAAATACCATTTGACCCAGCCGTCCCATTACTGGGTATATACCCAAAGGACTATAAATCATGCTGCTATAAGGACACATGCACACGTATGTTTATTGTGGCACTATTCACAATAGCAAAGACTTGGAACCAACCCAAATGTCCAACAACGATAGACTGGATTAAGAAAATGTGGCACATATACACCATGGAATACTATGCAGCCATTGAGTTCATGTCCTTTGTAGGGACATGGATGAAACTGGAAAACATCTTTCTCAGTAAACTATTGCAAGGACAAAAAACCAAACACCGCATGTTCTCACTCATAGGTGGGAATTGAACAATGAGAACACATGGACACAGGAAGGGGAACATCACACTCCGGGGACTGTTGTGGGGTGGGGGTGGGGGGAGGGACAGCATTAGGAGATATACCTAATGCTAAATGATGAGTTAATGGGTGCAGCAAAACAACATGGCACATGGATACATATGTAACAAACCTGCACATTGTGCACATGTACCCTAAAACCTAAAGTATAATAATAATAATAAAAAAAAAGAAAAAAAGAATGTTGAGTATTGGCCCCCACTCTCTTCTGGCTTGTAGAGTTTCTGCCGAGAGATCAGCTGTTAGTCTGATGGGCTTCCCTTCGTGGGTAACCCGACCTTTCTCTCTGGCTGCCCTTAACATTTTTTCCTTCATTTCAACTTTGGTGAATCTGACAATTATGTGTCTTGGAGTTGCTCTTCTCAAAGAGTATCTTTGTGGCATTCTCTATATTTCCTGAATCTGAATGTTGGCCTGCCTTGCTAGATTGGGGAAATTCTGCTGGATAATATCTTGCTGAGTGTTTTCCAACTTGGTTCCATTCTCCCTATCACTTTCAGGTACACCAATCAGACGTAGGTTTGGTCTTTTCACATAGTCCCATATTTCTTGGAGGCTTTGTTCGTTTCTTTTTATTCTTTTTCTCTAAGCTTCCCTTCTCGCTCCATTTCATTCATTTCATCTTCCATCACTGATACCCTTTCTTCCAGTTGATCACAACGGCTACTGAGGCTTCTGCATTCTTCACGTAGTTCTAGAAACTTGGCTTTCAGCTCCATCAGCTCCTTCAAGCACTTCTCTGCATTGGTTATTTTAGTTATACATTCATCTAATTTTTTTTCAAAGTTTTTAACTTCTTTGCCATTGGTTTGATTTTCCTCCTGTAGTTTGATCGTGTGAAGCCTTCTTCTCTCAACTCGTCAAAGTCATTCTCTGTCCAGCTTTGTTCCGTTGCTGGTGAGGAACTGCATTCCTTTGGAGGAGGAGAGGCACTCTGCTTTTTAGAGTTTCCAGTTTTTCTGCTCTGTTTTCTCCCCATCTTTGTAGTTTTTTCTACTTTTGGTCTTTGATGATGGTGATGTACTGATGGGTTTTTGGTGTGGGTGTCCTTTCTGTTTTTTAGTTTTCCTTCTGACAGACAGGACCCTCAGCTGCAGGTCTGTTGGAGTTTGCTAGAGGTCCACTCCAGACGCTGTTTGGGTGGGTGTCAGCAGCAGTGGCTGCAGAACAGCGGATTTTCATGAACCGCAAATTTAGCTGTCTGGTCTTTCCTCTGGAAGTTTTGTCTCAGAGGAGTACCCGGCCGAGTGAGGTGTCAGTCTGTCCCTACTTGGGGGTGCCTCCCAGTTAGGCTGTTCGAGGTTCAGGGACCCACTTTAGGAGGCAGTCTGCCCATTCTCAGATCTCCAGCTGTGTGCTGGGAGAATCCCTACTCTCTTCAAAGCTGTCAGACAGGGACATTTACGTCTGCAGAGGTTACTGCTGACTTTTTGTTTGTCTGTGCCCTGCCCCCAGAGTGGAGCCTACAGAGGCAGGCAGGCAGGCCCCCTTGAGCTGTGGTGGGCTCCACCCAATTCAAGCTTCCTGGCTGCTTTGTTTACCTAAGCAAGCCTGGGCAATGGCGGGCGCCCCTCCCCCAGCCTCACTGCTGCCCTGCAGTTTGATCTCAGACTGCTGTGCTAGCAAGCAGTGAGACTCCGTGGGCATAGGACCCTCTGAGCTAGGTGCGGGACACAATCTCCTGGTGTGCCGTTTTCGAAGCCTGTTGGAAAAGTGCAATATTAGGGTGGGAGTGACCCGATTTTCCAGGTGTTGTCTGTCACCCCTTTCTTTGACTAGGAAAGGGAACTCCCTGATCCCTTGAGCTTTCCGAGTGAGGCAATGCCTCGCCCTGCTTCAGCTCACGCACGGTGCGCTGCACCGACTCTCCTGCACCCACTGTTTGGCACTCCCTAGTGAGATGAACCTGGTACCTCAGATGGAAATGCAGAAATCACTGGTCTTCTGCGTCGCTCACACTGGGAGCTGTAGACCGGAGCTGTTCCTATTCAGCCATCTTGGCTCCACCCCGAGAGATATCTTAGCTTCTTGCAATAGGTGCTCAGTCTCCACCGGTGTTTTCCAAGTGTCCCCATACTTATGTGGTGGCCCACAAAGTTTGAACAGTTGGGCTAGTCCACCTCACATGCACGTTGCCAACTCTTAAGATTTCCTCCATAGATACTCGTTCCTGACTCACCATTTGGTCTCTCAGATCCTGTTCACAATACCAATTGTAATGAGAAAAACCTGGAATCATATTTAAAAAACCATCCCCCAAAGTGGGAGGGAGGCAAGGGACTAAAAAGGAGATAGCAGTGAAGTGGAATAGAATTGAATACAGAATCTGCCCTACTGTGTGAATACCTGAAAAATACCCATCTCTCTAAAATGGGATTTTCTTATTTGTAACAAGGAAAAGTTTGGTTAATAGAGATCCACAATAATAAATTTATAAGAGAAAACCAGGATTAAACATAGTCTCTTATTTTATCAGAAAAAAATGGCCAGCCATACTATTTATCTATAGTAACTGATTTTAAACGTATTTAGGCTTATTTCTTAAAATCTAACCCTCTGCCATTTCTTAAAATATTAAATGATTTGTGAAAACCTATTCCTCCCCTTCAGCCTTACTTATATGAAATCTGAAACCTAGGTTGACCTTGGAGATTATCTATTGGATCTGATCCAATTCAATGGAGTGCCAAATTTAATTTATGATTTCTGTTGGAGAGTGTACCTAAAATGAATTTGGGAGTGTAATTCTAAATGTTTAGGTCTATCAAACAGCTCTTTTTGAAAAGAGAAGCATTGGTAAAATCATTTTATCTTTCTAGATTCTAAAAATATACTATTGAATACATAAGGCATGCACTATACCTGTTTCTTTTAAAGTTACTAGATGCTTGATTTGTTTGAACAAAGTGGCAGGTAGTAATCTATCATAGTCTCTTCATTTACAAAAAAAAATTTTCAGATGTTATCCAGTGACTTAAATCTGCCAGGTGAACATCTTTCTTTGGTCTCAGGTGAAGCTGTAAATCTTCATTCATGAGTTTTTTTCTTCTCTAAACACATGTATAGCTGTTTAGTTGAATTACAGAAGCTGAGAACTGAAAGAGATCTTATGAGTGACTTCACTGTAACCTCTCATTGTAGCATGTGCCTCATCCTACAATTAATTAGGTTATACCACTCATTGGTATAATTTATACACACATCAGGTTTGGAAGACCTGAAGCTTGAACTAATATTTTCACTACTGGTAATCACTTTTCTTTCACATCATCTGATGCATAGAAGATACTCTAATAATATCTACTGGCTAAATGAATGGGTCATTGCGGCAAAATACTTTAACATCACAGGCTATTTTTACACGGTAGTGGATATAAAGGTAAGATAACCAAACTGAGAATAAGGAGGTTTCAGTTTGAACTCAAGCCTAGCGACTTTTGAAATCATTTCAACTCTATGGGTCTTCATTTCTTTTTCTCTAAGATGAAGTACCATAGGAATTTTAGAATAGTTTTTTCCTGTTTCTCTGGAAAATGACTTTGGCAGTTTGATAGGAATAGTGTTGAATCTGTAAATTTTGGGGGACAGTATAGCCATTTTAACGATATTGATTCTTCCAATTCATGAGCATGGAATGTTTTTCCATTTATTTGTGTTGTCTCTGATTTCTTTCAGCAGTGTTTTGTAGTTCTTCTTGTAGATATCTTTCACTTCCTTTGTTGAATATGTTCTTAGGTATTTAGTTTTTTTGTGTGTGGCTACTGTAAATGGGATTTTGTTCTCAATTTGACTCTCAACTTGAATGTTATTGATATATAGAAATGCTACTGATTTTTATACATTGATTTTGTATCCTGAAACTTTACTAAAGGCATTTATCAGTTATAGGAGCCTTTTGGTGGAGTCTTTAGGGATTTCTAGGTATAGAATCATATCATCAGTGAAAAGAGATAGTTTGACTTCTTCCTTCCCTATTTGGATTCATTTTATTTCTTTCTCTTGCCTGATTGCAACGGCTAGAACTTCCAGTACTATACTGAATAGGAGTGGTGGGAGAGGGCATCTTTTTCTTGTTTCAGTTAACAAGGGGAATGGTTCCAGCTTTTGCTTGTTCAGTGTGATGCTGGCTGTGGGTTTTTCATAGATGGCTCCTATTATTTTGAGATATGTTCCTTTTATGCCTAGTCTGTTGAGGGTTTTTACCATCAAGCGATTTTGGATTTTATTGTATGCTTTTGCTGCATCTATTGAGATAATCATATGGCTTTTTCTTTTAATTCTGTTTATGTGGTAAATTACACTTATTGATTGCATATGTTGAACCAGCTGTACATCCCAGGAATAAAGCCTACTTGATCAGGGTGTGTTAACTTTTTGGTGTGCTACCAGATTTAGTTTGCTAGTATTTTGTTGGGGAATTTTGCATCTATGTTCATCAGGAATATTAGCCTGAAGCTTTCTTATTTCATTGTGTCTGTGCCAGATTTTGGTATCAGGCTGATGCTGGCTTCATAAAATGAGTTAGAGAGGAGCCCCTCCTCCTCAATTTTTTTTTGAATAGTTTCAGTAGGATTGATAATATTTCTTTGTATATCAGATAGAATTTGTCTGTGACTCCATCTGGTCCAGGATGTTAATAAAGCTGGAGGCATTACACTACCTGACTTCAAATTATGCTATAAGGCTACAGTAAGCAAAACATTATGGTACTGGCACAAAGAAAGACACCTAGACCAATGGAACAGAGTAAAAAACCCAGAAATAAAGCTGAACACCTGCAACCATCTGATCTTTGACAAAGCCAACACAAATAAGCAATAGAGAAAGGACTCCCTATTCAGTAAGTGGTGCTGGGATAGCTGGCTAGCCATATGCAGAAAAATGAAACTAGATGCCTACCTTTCACCATATACAAAAATTAACTCAAGATGGGTTAAATATTTAAAAATAAGACCTCAAGCTATAAAAATCCTAGAAGAAAACCTAGGAAATACCCTTCTCTATATCAGCCTTGGCAAATAATTTTTGGTGAAGCCCCCAAAAGCAATTGCAACAAAACCAAAAATTGACAAGTAGAACCTAATGAAAGTAAATAGCTTCTGCACAGCAAAAGAACTATCGAGAGAGTAAACAAACAACCTACTGAATGGAAGAAAATATTTGCAAACTATGCCTCTAATAAAGACCTAATATTTAGAATCTATAGGAACTTAAACAAATCAACAATAAAAAACAACCCTATTAAAAATGGGCAAAGGACATGAACACACTTCTCAAAAGAAGACACACAATGCCAATAAGCATATGAAAAAATGTTTAACATCACTAATCACTAGAGAAATGAAAATCAAAACCGCAATGAGATATCGTCTCACACCAGTCAGAACGGCTATCATTAAACAGTCAAAAAACAACAGATGCTGGTGAGGCTGCAGAGGAAAGGGAACACTTATACGCTGTTAGTGGGAATGTAAATTAGTTCAGCCACTGTGGAAAGCAGTTTGGAGATTTCTCAAAGAATTCAAAACTGAACCACCATTCGACTCAGCAATCCCCTTCCAGGTTATATACCCAAAAGAAAATAAGTTATTCTACCAAAGAGGCACATGCATGCATATGTCCACTGCAACACCATTCATAGTAGCAAAGACCTGGAATCAACCTAGGCGCCCATCACCAGTGGATGGGATAAAGAAAATATGGCACGTACGTACCATGGAATAGTATGTAGCTGTAAAAAAGAATGAAATCTCATCCTTTGCAGCAACATGAATGCATCTGAAGGCCATTATCCTAAGCAAATTAACACAGGAACAGAAAAGCAAATATTGCATATTCTTACTCATAAGTTAGAGCTAAACACTGGGTACTCAGGGACATAAAGATGGGACCAATAGACACTCTGGACTACTTGAAGGGCGAGGGAGATGGGTTGAAAAACTACCTATTGGGTACTATTCTCAATACTTGGGTGATGGGATCAATCATACCCCAAACCTCAGAATCATGCAATATGGTCATGCAATATGACCAGGTAACAAACCTGCACATGTACCCTCTGTTTCTAAAATAAAAGTTGAAATCATTAAAAAATAAAATAAAATAAAATGAAGTTATTAGCCTTTATATTTACCAAGATTCTTTTATTTGAAACATGTATATTATTGAAAGTTAAAGACTATGAGTGCATTTTTATTTCATATGTTAATTTGCAAGTAGAATTAATGGTAGGTGTGAATTTTGTAATCTGATTATTGGGCCCATATCCTACCTTCACTTTTTTAGCAAGTAACATTGAGATTGATCTGAGACTTGAAACAAGTGCTCTCAATATTTGAGAAAATATTTTCATGTAAAATGCTGACTAGGACCATTTTAATATGAAGTTATGTCTCTAATAATTCAAAATATGCTATTAATTAGTTTTAAAATTTCAGACTAGCAAAGTCAGGACTGAACATATCAAGGTATCAAATACTTTACTGTCAGTCTACCTCATACTTCTAACTGCACCTCTGGCTTTGTCTGACATCAGGGTTAGACTCTTACTGACATTTGTGAAGGATAGAAAATGGCTTCATTAGAATCTTCAAAGGAAACCAGAGTAAAATAAGAGACAAAGGGGTTCCTTAGAGAAAAGAATTACCACAACAAATGAGTCTGTCATAATGGAAAGAGAGAATTGACGTAGGGTTCAAATGTGAGGCTGCTTTTAAATTTACACAGCTCAGACTTCTGTGGTCACTTATGACCCTGGAAAAGAGATAGTTATGTGCCGAAGTTAAAAGCAGTTTACTACTATGAGCCCTAACACTTCTGCTGTCAGATTCCTTCTCCCTTCTCATGGAAGGGATGAAAATGTGGACATCATTTCTCTACCAGTCAGAGAGAGGTGAGGACTGGAGGTCAAGGTTGGGTTAACACCAAGGTATTGGTGACCAGAATAAAGTATCAGGTGGTGTTTATGACAGGAACTTGGAGGCAGGTAGGATGTCATCCCAAGCATCAGAATTTGAGAAGATAGACACTCCAAAGGATGTCAAAGGCCATTGACACCATGTGGGTTCTATGCCAAGCAGAATTAGCTAAGAGGAATGTAAAGTGCCAGAGCATAAGGATAGCAGAGACACAGGAAGCTATGGAAATTCTATGTGAGATAGTCCCCATCCACTTTGGAGTATCTAAGAGACATCAGAAAGGATGGAAGCCTTGCCATTTGGTAGGTGAGAACTATTAATCTAGTGGCATTGGCAAAAAGGATTGAAGTAGCCATACTTAAGATCCACAAGCAGGTTGTAACTAGTCACTTGAGTTAAACTATATTTTATAAAATGAATTTTTAAAATCCTACTAATTTAGTTGATAAGATCATCATTTATATAGAAAAAAACCTATCATTAACCAAAATTGGGAGAGCAGTTTCTTTCATATTACAGACATAATTGACTATTTCACAGTTTGTAGCTTTGGTCCATATTTCAAAACCTGGGGTCCCAGGTTAATCAAAGGGTCATCAGGTGCTCCTTGCGGCTATTGATCACCCACATCCCATATTTTAGCCATAAACCTGTAATATATATATTTTTTCAGGAAGAATAAAATAGGAATAATCAGGATATTGTAAGTCATGACTACACAGAGACTTTAATCATGTATCAAGTGAACTCCAATTATCATGTTCTAATCTGCCCTTCAAAAGGAGAAACAGATAAGGATTATTCCACCTGACCATAACTCCAAGATATCATTATGGTATCTTTGTTACATTTATTCCTGCTCTTTGTCTTGATTTTCTTTATTGAGTTTGGCAAGCTTCTGCTCTTTGGCTATCTTGCTGCCATCTCCCTGTGAACAGATCAAGGGTTTTACACAGACATTAGATATGTGCTGTGGATAAGTTTGCTTTGTGTTCTTGTCTTGTTATTTAACCATTTAACAGAAGGGCCTCTTCAGGGCTACATGTGCAGCTTTGAAAGAGTTTAATTTACTTACATTCATTTTGAAGTTCTGAAAAATTACTATTGTGCTCATTTGATTTTTTTCTCTTTAGGGTTCTCCCCTTCTTTCGTGTTTAGAGGAAAGATAAATTGAAGGAATATAGAGGGAAGGGGAAGAAACCATTTCTTTTTATTTTTAAATTTTTTTAATTTTCAAAATTTTTTTAATTTTATTATTATACTTTAAATTTTAGGGTACATGTGCACAACGTGCAGGTTTGTTACATATGTATACATATGCCACGTTGGTGTGCTGCACCCATTAACTCGTCATTTAGCATTAGGTATATCTCCTAATGCTATCCCTCCCCCGTCCCCCCACCCCACAACTGTCCCCAGTGTGTGATGTTCCCCTTCCTATGTACATGTGTTCTCATTGTTCAATTCCCACCTATGAGTGAGAACATGCAGTGTTTGGTTTTTTGTCCTTGTGATAGTTTGCTGAGAATGATGGTTTCCAGCTTCATCCATGTCCCTGCAAAGGACATGAACTCATCCTTCTTTATGGCTGCATAGTGTTCCATGGTGTATATGTGCCACAGTTTCTTAATCCAGTCTATCATTGTTGGAGATTTAGGTTGGTTCCAAGTCTTTGCTATTGTGAATAGTGCCGCTATAAACATACATGTGCATGTGTCTTTATAGCAGCATGATTTATAATCCTTTGGGTATATACCCAGTAATGGGATGGCTGGGTCAAATGGTATTTCTAGTTCTAGATCCCTGAGAAATCGCCACACCAACTTCCACAATGGTTGAACTAGTTTACAGTCCCACCAACAGTGTAAAAGTGTTCCTATTTCTCCACATCCTCTCCAGCATCTGTTGTTTCCTGACTTTTTAATGATGGCCATTCTAACTGGTGTGAGATGGTAACTCATTGTAGTTTTGATTTGCATTTCTCTGATGGCCAGTGATGATGAGCATTTTTTCATGTGTTTTTTGGCTGCATAAATGTTTTCTTTTGAGAAGTATCTGTTCATATCGTTCGCCCACTTTTTGATGGGGTTGTTTTTTTCTTGTAAATTTGTTTGAGTTCATTGTAGATTCTGGATATTAGCCCTTTGTCAGATGAGTAGGTTGCAAAGATTTTCTCTCATTCTGTAGGTCGCCTGTTCACTCTGATGGTAGTTTCTTTTGCTGTGCAGAAGCTCTTTAGTTTAATTAGATCCCATTTGTCAATTTTGGCTTTTGTTGCCATTGCTTTTGGTGTTTTAGACATGAAGTCCTTGCCCATGCCTATGCCCTGAATGGTATTGCCTAGGTTTTCTTGTAGGATTTTTATGGTTTTAGGTCTAACACATAAGTCTTTAATCCATCTTGAATTAATTTTTGTATAAGATGTAAGGAACGGATCCAGTTTCAGCTTTCTACTTATGGTTAGCCAGTTTTCTCAGTACCATTTACTAAATAGGGAATCCTTTCCCCATTTCTTGTTTTTTGTCAGGTTTGTCAAAGATCAGATAGGTGTAGATATGTGGCATTATTCCTGAGGGCTCTGTTCTGTTCCATTGGTCTATATCTCTGTTTTGGTACCAGTACCATGCTGTTTTGGTTACTGTAGCCTTGTAGTATAGTTTGAAGTCAGGTAGCATGATGCCTCCAGCTTTGTTCTTTTGGCTTAGGATTGACTTGGCAATGGGGGCTCTTTTTTGGTTCCATATGAACTTTAAAGTAGTTTTTTCCAATTCTGTGAGGAAAGTCATTGGTAGCTTGATGGGGATGGTGTTGAATCTATAAATTACCTTGGGCAGTACGGCCATTTTCATGATATTGATGCTTCCTACCCATAAGCATGGAATGTTCTTCCATTTGTTTGTATCCTCTTTTATTTCATTGCGCAGTGGTTTGTAGTTCTCCTTGAAGAGGTCCTTCACATAGGTATTGATGGGACGTATCTCAAAATAATACGAGCTATCTATGACAAACCCACAGCCAATATCATACTGAATGGACAAAAACTGGAAGCATTCCATTTGAAAACTGGCACAAGACAGGGATGCCCTCTCTCACCACTCCTATTCAACATAGTGTTGGAAGTTCTGGCCAGGGCAATCAGGCAGGAGAAGGAAATAAAGGGCATTCAATTAGGAAAAGAGGAAGTCAAATTGTCCCTGTTTGCAGATGATATGATTGTATATCTAGAAAACCCCATCGTCTCAGCCCAAAATCTCAAGCTGATAAGCAACTTCAGCAAAGTCTCAGGATACAAAATCAATGTGCAAAAATCACAAGCATTCTTATACACCAATAACAAACAGAGAGCCAAATCATGAGTGAACTCCCATTCACAATTGCTTCAAAGAGAATAAAATACCTAGGAAACCATTTCTTTTTAAATATCCATTTGAGAATTTAAGAAGAAACATCAAAGAAACTAATTCTACATTTTAATAAAAATGAACAGATTCAGCTCATGGTGAAAAAATGATATGTAAAAATACATATGAGTTTTAACTTCAAAGTAGAGGTTAAAGGGGTTACTAAATGGTTCCAACTTTTTTTGTAGCTAGATTTGACAAATATTTATTGAGGGATTACTCTGGCCTTCAGATGCAATAAAATAAAATCACAGAACATCCCGGGGGGTTATTATTTAATCTCACTTTTAAGATGAAGACACTAAGGTAAGATTTAGTAAGGCTAGTAAGTGGCAGAATCAGGGTTAGAGCTCAGGCTTACACATTACTCTTCCATTGTGCCCCAAACCAATGCTTCTCTGTTTTCTGTTGCTACAACATACTACTACACACTAAATAATTTATGGGCAGAAATGTATTAGCTTAGGCTTCTGGAGGCTGGGAAGTCCAAGATCGTCTGGCAAGGGAATTATTGCTGTATCATCCCATGACAGAAGCACAAAGAGAGGGCACATGAGAGAAAAAGGGGCCAAAATTATCCTTTTGTAAGGAAACCATTCCTGTGATAACTCACCCAGCACTCATCCATTCATGAGGGTAAAGCCCTCATGGTCTAACCACCACTAATCATTAGGCCTTATCTTCCAACAATGTTATAATGAAGATTAAGCTTCCAGCACATGAGTTTTGGGGGACATACTCAAACCTTAGCTTCTCCAATTATGATCTACACATAAGTCGCCAGGGGGTCTTGTTAAACTGTAGTTTTAAATTTTGTGGATACATAGTATGTGAATACATTTATGGAGTACATGAGTTATTTTGATACAAGCATACAATGCATAATAATCATATCAGGGAAAGAACTGATAAATAAATTCAGTAAGGTTTCAGAATACAAAATTAATGTACACAAATCAGTAGTCCTGCTATATACCAACAGTGACCAAGCTGAGAATCAAATCAAGAATTCAACCCATTCTACAATAGCTGCAAAAAATCAAAATACTTAGGAATAGACCTAACCAAGGAGGTGAAAGACCTCTGCAAGGAAAACTACAAAACACTGCTGAAAGAAATCAGATGACACAAACAAATGGAATAAATGACAAATAAATCCTATGCTCATGGATGGATAGAATCAATATTGTGAAAATGACCATACTGCCAAAAGCAATCTAAAAATTAATGCAGTTCCCATCAAAATACCACCATCATTCTTCACAGAACTAGAAAAACAATTCTAAAATTTTTATGATATCAAAAAAGAGCCTGCATAGCCAAAGCATGACTAAGCAAAAAGAACAAATCTGAAAGCATTACATTACCTGACTTCAAAATATGCTATAAGGCTAGAGTCACCAAAACAGCATGGTACTGGTATAAAAATAGGTACATAGGCCAATGAAACAGAATAAATAACCCAGAAATAAGGCCACATACTTACAGCCAACTGATCTTCAATAAAGCAAACAAAAACATAAAGTGGGGAAAGAACACCATATTTAACAAATGGTGCTCGGGTAATTGGCAAGCCACATGTAGAGAATGAAACTGGATTCTCATCTCTCATCTTATACAAAAATCAACTCAGGATGGATCAAAGACTTAAATCTAAGACCTGAAACCATAAAAATTCTATAAGATAACATTGGAAAAACCCTTCTAGACATTGGCTTAGGCAAAGACTTTATGACCAAGAAACCAAAGACAAATGCAACAAAAACCAAGATAAATAAATGGGACATAATTAAACTAAAAAGCTTCTGCACAGCAGAAGAAATCTTTAGCAGAGTAAATAGACAATGCACACAATGGGAGAAAATCTTCGCAAACTGTGCATCCAGCAAAGAGTTAATATCCAGAACCTACAAGGAACTCAAATAGCAAGAAAAAACAATCTCATCAAAAAGTGGGCTAAGGACATGAATAGACAATTTTCAAAAGAAACCATACAAATGGCCAACAAATATATAAAAAATGCTCAACATCTAATTATCAAGGAAATGCAAATCAAAACCACAGTGTGATACCACCTCACTCCTGCAAGAATGTCCATAATAAAAAAAAAATTAGATGTTGGTGTGGATGTGGTGAAAAAGGAACACTTTTACACTGCTGGTGGGACTGTAAACTGGTACCACTATTAGTTTCCTTTTCACTGTGAAGATTCCTTAAATAACCAAAAGTAGATCTACCATTTGATCAGCAATCCCACTCCTGGGTATCTACCCAAAAGAAAAGAGGTCATTATACAAAAAAGATAGGTGCACACACATGTTTATAGCAGCACAATTTGCAATTGCAAAAATATGGAACCAGCTCAAATGCCCATCAATCAATGAGTGGATAAAGAAAATGTGAGATACACACACACACACATATACACAACATGGAATACTACTCAGCCATGAAAAGGAATAAAATAATGGCATTTGCAACAACCTGGGTGGAACTGGAGACCATTACTCTAAGTGAAGTAACTAAGGAATAGAAAACCAAATATCTTATGTTCTCACTTGTAAGTGGGGGCTAAGCTATGAGGATGCAAAGAATGATACAATGGACTTTGGGGACTTGGGCGAAGGGCAGGAGGGGGTGAGGGATAAAAGACTACACATCGGGTACAGTTACTGTACACCTGCTCAGGTGATGGGTGCACCAAAATCTCAGAAATAATCATTAAAGAACTTACCCATGTAATCAGACACGACCTGTTCCCCCAAAACCAATTGAAATAAAAAAGAAAAATTAAAAAAAAATCACATTAGGGCAAATACGGTATCCATCACCTCAAGTATTTATCATTTCTTTGTGTTAAAAACATCCCATTTATATAACCCTGTAGTTATTTAAAAATGTATAACAAGTTTTTGTTGACTGTAATCACTCTGTTGTGCTATCAAATGCTAGATCTTATTAATTCTATCTAACTATATTTTTGTACCTATTAACCATACCAGGGTCCCTCCCTGCCCTGCATTATTCTTAGCAGCCTCTGGTAATCATCATTCTACTCTCTATCTCCATGAATTTAATTGTTTTAATTTTTACCTCCCACAAATGAATGAGAACATGTGAAGTCTATCTTTCTGTGCCTGGCTTATTTCACTTAATATAATGTCCTCCAGTGCCATGCATGTTACATATGACAGAATCTCCTACTTTTTAATGATTGAATAGTACTCTGTTGTGTATATGTACCACATTTTCTTTTTCCACTCATCTGTTGATGGACATTTAGGTTGCTTCCAAATCTTGGCTATTGTGAATAAGCATGGCAGTGCAATAAACACATGGCAGTGCTTATTATAAAATAAAAGTATATCTCTTGATTTACTGATTTTATTTCTTTTGAGCGTATACCTAGCAGTGGGATTGCTGGATCATATGGTAGTTATATTTTTAGTTATCTGAGGAACTTCCATATTGTTCTCCATAGTGGCTGTACTAATTTACATTCCCACTAACAGTGTGTGAGGGTTCCTTTTTCTTTGCATTCTCACCAGCATTTGTTACTGCCTGTCTTTTGGATACAATCAGTTTTAACTGGGGTGAGATAATAATATCTCATTTGATTTGTATTTCTCTGATGATTGGTGATGTTGAGCACCTTTCCATATATGTGTTTGCCATTTGTATGTCTTTTTTTGAGAAATGTCTAAATCTTTTGCCCATTTTTAAATTGGATTATTAGATTTTTTTCCTGTTGAGTTGTTCAAGCTCCTTATATATTCTGGTTATTAATCCCTTGTCAGACAGATAGTTTGCAAATATTTTTTTCCCATTCTGTGGGTTGTTTCTTCATTTTGTTGATTGTTTCCTTTGCTGTGCAGAAGCTCTTTAACTTGTTGTGTTCCCGTTTGTCCATTTGTGCTTGGGTTGCCTGTGCTTTGGAGTATTACTCAATAAATCTTTGCCCAGTCCAATGTCTTGGAGAGTTTCCCTAATGTTTTCTTTTAGTAGTTTCATAGTTTGAGGTCTAATATTTGTCTTTAATCCATTGTGATTTCAATACTCTCTTTCCTTTTCTCATCTGATGTGATGTTAGAACCAGGTACTATGAATTTTGTTCTTAGGAAGATGCTTTCTTGTGTATATAGTTGTTCAATTTGGTGTTCCTGCCATGGCGGGCGGGAGAGAATTATCACTGGGGGATTCTTCTTGGCCATCATCTACTCTCACTCTAAACTGTGAGTTTTAATGCAGCAGGTCTGGGGTAGAGTCTGAGATTCTCCTTGCCTAACAATCTCCCAGGGAAAGCTGATGTAGCTGGTTCACACACCACACTGTGAGTGACAAGACCTTAAACTTTTCTCACTTGGAGAAATAAAAAGGAACTTCTGTAATGACAAGCTTAAGAAGCACAATTAATACACCTACCAGTTTGCCTTTTAAATATTTTGTTTTTTGGAAAAATCTTACCTTGTATTCTTTATGATCTCAGAATAATTTGATTGTGTTCACAATTGTTCTGGTATGATCCAGTGAATACATAGCATGCCTTTGGGAACGTGATATAAAGTAGGAGATACTAGTAAAAAAAGTACTCAGTGACCTTTTTGAAATAATAGCTTGAAAACAAATCCAAATTAGACAATGCAGAGTAATTATGGCAAAGAAAGTTTGGGTGACTACTAAGAAAATTACTTCCTCAATCAGTTGCGTGGAAGATTTAATTGAAGAAAGTGAATACACCCCCATCTTCCTCTTTTCTTTAATATTTATTTGGGCTTTTAGGCAATATCAGCTGTAATCTAGTTGAGGTCAACAGCCCCCAAGTTATAAACAGAAGCTGTTCAAAATTTTCCAAATCAAGTCTGACATCAGATAAGCCATTCTGAGGGCTTTAATATTGAAGTATATTTCTTTTTAGTGCTCCTAAATTAGCGAATTCTTTTCTTGTGACTAAAAGCATTAATACAACTATTTTTAAATTTACCTTAATGATAGTCATAAGAAGATTCCACTGATAGTAGAAGTTACAGCAGGCAGTCTACTTCTAACAAGAGAGTATTCTAAATTTTAAAATAAATAGTAGAGTCATAAGAATTCAGAGGTGAGGATATCAACTACCCTAAGACCCCTTCCTCCAATATCATATGAAGACATTGAGTCCAAAAGAGATGTATTAACTTGTTTGAGGTCAATCAGCTTGTTGGTGGCACAATTTTTGTTAGAAGTTTGGTCAATGGTCACAGAGTCAACTGTTAGAAAGGCCAAGTATATAAAATATAATATAAAAGGAGGTCATGGGAAATGTGGTAAATAGCATAGGGGAAAGGTCACTGCCACACAGTTGAAACTGATTATTTATATGTGAAAATGAGGGCTCAGTATAGACAGATCATCTGCCTTTTATTTTTAAATTTTAAAAATTTTTTATTTTTTTGAGACAGGGTCTCACTCAGGCTGGAATGCAGTGGTGCGATCTTGGCTCACTGCAACCTCTGCTTCCTGGGCTCAAGTGATCCTCCCACCTCAGCCCCCCAAGTAGCTGGGACTAAGGCATGCATGCCACCACACCTGCTAATTTTTGTATTTTTGTAGAGACGGGGTTTTGCCATGTTGCCCAGGCTGGTCTCAAACTCCTGAGCTCAAGCAATCCACCCTCCTTGGCCTCTCAAAGTGCTAGGATTACAGGTGTAAGCCACCGTGCCTGGCCTCATCTGCTTTTTAAATAAAAGTTGGGAATTCAGAATTATATGTAAAATATTTTAATTGAAAAATACAATGAACAAAAACAAAAGCAAAAACAGTGTGAGTCAAACAAAACACACATGTAGAGAAGACTGGACCTATGGGGCTGTGTTTGTATGATGTCTGACCCAGGCCTTTTGTTCTCCCAGTCTAATGTGCCTTTATTTAAAAAAAAATTTAAGTTTTACAGTTTTTAAAATATGTGTGAGTGCACAGTAGGTGTATATAGTCATGGGATACTTGAAATGTTTGATACAGGCATGCAATGTGAAATAAGCATATTATAGAGAATGGGAGTATCCATTCCCTCAAGCATTTATCCTTTGAATTACAAACCAATTATACTTTATAAGTTATTTTAAAATATACAATTAAGTTATTATTGATTATAATCACCCTATTGTGCTATCAAATCATATGTCTTATTTATTCTTTCTATTTTTTTTGTACCCATTAACCATCCTTACCTCCCTCCAGCCCTCCAATACCGTTTCCAGCCTCTGGTAACCCATCCTTTCTATGTCCATGATTTCAATTGTTTAGATTTTCAGATTCCACAAGTAAGTAAGAATGTGCAATTGCTTGTCTTTCTTTGCCTACCTTACTTTTCTTAACATAATGATCTCCAGTTCCATACATGTTGTTGCAAATCACTGGATCTCATTCTTGTTTATTGTTGAACAGTACTTCATTGTGTATATGTACCATGTTTTCTTTATTCATCTGTTGATGGACACTTAGGTTACTTCCAAATCTTAGCTATTGTAAACAGTGCTGCAACAAACAGAGGAGTGCAGATATCTCTTTGATATACTGATTTTCTTTCTTTTGGGTACATACCCACCAGTGGAATTGCTGGATCATATGGTAGCTAAATTTTAGTTTTCTGAGGAGCCTCAAAACTGTTCTCCATAGTGGGTTGTACTAATTTACATTCAACAGTGTACAAGGATTCCTTTTTCTCTATATCCCTGCCAGCATTTGTTATTGCCCATCTTTTGGATATAAGCCATTTTAACTGGGGTGAGATAATATATATTATAGTTTTACATTCAATGTTATTATTGATAAGTAAGGACTAACTCCTGCCATTTTGTTATTTGTTTTCTGGTTGCTTTGTGGTCTTTTCTTCCTTCTTTGTTTCGTTCTCATCTTCCTCTAGTGAAGGTGATTTTCTCTGGCAATATAATTTAGTTTCTTGCTTTTTATCTTTTGTGTATCCATTGTATGTTTTTGGCTTGAGGTTACAATGAGGCTTGTAAATCTATCTTATAACCTATTAGTTTAACCAGACAACAACTTAACACTATTTGCCTAAACAAACAAGGAAAAAGAAAACTATTAAAAACTCTATGCCTTAGCTTCAGCCCCTCAATTTTTAACTTTTGTTCTTTCTGTTGATATTTTATTGTACTGATTATGTCTTGGAATATTGTTGTAGTTACTATTTTAGATTGGTTCGTTGTTTAGTCTTTCTACTTAGGGTAAGAGTTTCAGTGTTATAATAATCTGTGTTTTTCTGTGTACTTACTTTTACAGTGAGTTTTGTACCCTCAGATTGTTATTAGATCTTTAGGGTGTCGATTTTCTGGCTGGAAACCTCTGTGGCTGCAGCACCTTTGCCCAAGTTCTTGTCCTGCATTGTCCAGGATGAATGAGGTATGCAGACAAGTGAAGAGTGAACAAGATGAAGATGAGCTTTACTGAGTGTTACAACAACTCATAGGAGACCTGCAGTGGATAGCTCCTCTCTGTGGACAGATTACTGTCAAGTGTTCAGTTCTCAGCAGAGAGGAGGCCCTGGAGATGGTAGCTTCTCTCTGCTACTGGTCATTGTGATGTCTGTAGCTCTCAGCAGATATGAGGCCCTGGAAAGGGTGGCTCCTCTCTGCTGGCAGGTCACCTCTGCAGCTCTCAGCAGAGACGGTAGCTCCTCTCTGCAGCTGGTTGTCCCATCATCTGCAGCTCTCAGCAGAGAGTGTAGCTCCTCTCTGCAGCTGGTTTTCCCATTGTCTGTCTGACCTCTTTATCCTCTGGTCATTCTCTGCCCTGCTCTGGCTGAGCCAGGGATTTTATGGACCTCAGAAAGGAGGAAGTATGTTCCAGTTAGTCCATGGGTGGCCATGGGTGCCTGGAAGAGGCACCAGGAGTCCCCACTTAGGTCTGCGGGTCTGGCACTCAAGCCCCCAGCCTTCAGGCCCTCCATGGCCTAAAGTTGGGGCCTTACTGGGGACCTGCATTCTTCTGCCCAGGAATCAATCTGCCTCCAGCTGCCATTCATTGCCCTTGGGGGTTGGCTGCAATCCCCTGCTCCGAGATTGGAACAGGTTCCAGGAGTGGAGAGAGGTCAGGTACAGGAGAACACCCCAGAGCCTGCAGGGATTGGGGGGGTCCTTCCTGGGGCCCCCGAGGGTGCAGACTGCAGAGATGCCTACGTTCCTGTGCCTGGGAGGCAGGATGCAGCTGCACCTGGGAGCTCTCACTCTGCCAACTCGGAAGGGGTGGGGCTCCTGCTGGTCCGAGGCTCCCACCTAATCCATGGAACCAGAGGCCCAAGTCTGCAGTCGAGGGTCCTGCAGCTGCAGCTGCACCTTGGAGGTCAGATCCTGCCGATTTCCAGCCCCTCTCCCAGAGCACAGGGAGGCTCAGATCTGCAGTGGCAGTTTGGGTGGCTGTGGCTTCTGCCTGCTCCATAGAGCAGGAGCCCTGGGTCTGCAGCTGCCTTTTGCTGGCTGCTGTGGTACCCAGGGAGCTCCTGCCCCAACTCAGAAGGGGTGGGGCTCCCACCAGCTCCATGGAGTGGGCAGCCCCAGCCATGCTTCCCTGCTGCAGCCTGCATGATGGCAGGAGCCACTGCCATCAAGATGATTATTTATCACTCATTAATGTCCTTTTTGTTTTCATTGAAGTACTACCTTTAGCATTTTTTTGTAGGACAGGTCTGGTATTAATGTAATCTTTCAACTTTTGTTTGTCTGTGAAAGTCTTTATTTCTCCTTCATGTTTCAAAGATATTTTAGCTGGATATGCTATTGTAGGGTAAAAGTTTTTTTCCTTCAGCATTTTAAATATGTCATGCCACTCTCTCCTGAACTGTAAGGTTTCCACTGAGAAGCCTGCTGTCAGACCTATTGGAGCTCCATTTTATGTTGTTTCTTTTCTCTTGCTGCTTTTAGGACCCTTTCTTTATCCTTGACCTTTGGGAGTTTCATTATTAAATGCCTTGAGGTAGTCTTCTTTGGGTTAAATCTGCTTGGTGTTCTGTAACCATCTTGTACTTGGCTACAGATATCTTTCTCTAGGTTTGAGAAGTTCTCTGTTATTCTGCCATTGAATGAACTTTTTACCCCATCGCTTTCTCTACCTCCTCTTTAGGGCTGATAACTTAAATTTGTCCTTTTTGAGGCTATTTTCTTGATCCCATAAGTGTGCTTTTTTTTTTTTACTTTTTTCTTTTGTCTCATCTGACCTGTATTTTCAATTTAGCCTGTCTTTAAGCTCACCAATTCTTTCCTGTGCTTGATCCATTCTGTTATTAGAGGACTGTGATGCATTCTTCAGTATGCCAGTTGTATTTTTCAACTCTAGAATTTCTGCTTGATTCTTTTAATTATTTCAATCTCTTTGCTTGTCTGCTGTCAAATTTATCTGATATCATTCTGTATTCCTTCTTTGTGTTATCTTTAATTTCTTTTTGTTTCCTCAACCCAGATATTTTGAATTCTCTGCCTGAAAGGTCACATATCTCTGTTTCTCTAGGATTGCTCCCTGGTGCCTTATTTAGTTCATTGGGTGAAGTCATGGTTTCCTGGATGGTGTTGATGCTAGTAGATGTTCTTCAGTGTCTGGGATTGAAGAGTTAGATATTTATTGTAGTCTTCACTGTCTTGAATTATTTTTAGCTGTCCTTTTTGGAAAGGCTTTTCAGATATCTAAAAGGACTTGGGTGTTGTTATCTAAGCTGTATTTACTTTAGGGGGCCCCAGTAATGCTGTGGCACTTGCAGACTTGTACTGTCTTGATGGTCTTAGACAAGATCTGGGAGAATTCTCTGGATTACCGGGCAGGCATTCTTGTTTCTTCCCTTGCTTTCCTTTCCCCCAAACAAAATGAGTCTGTCTTTGTTCTGACCCACCTAAAGCTAGGGGTGGAGTGACACAGCACCCGTGTGGTGACCACCACGATGACTGTGCTGGATCAGACCTGAAGCCAGCACAGCACTGGGTCTCGCCCAAGGCCTGCCGTAGCCACCTTCTGGCTACTGTCCATGTCCACTCAAAACCCTGGGGCTCTACAATCAGCAAGTGGCAAAGCAAGCCAGGCCTTTATCTTTTCCTTCAGGGAGGCAAGGTCTCCCAGGCCCTGGATGAGTCCAGAGGAGCTGTCTGGGAGTCAGGGACTAGAGTAAAAAACCTTAGAAGTCTACCTGGTATTCTATTGTATTGCAGCTGAGCTTGCACTGAAACCACAAGATGCTGTCCTCCCACTCTTCCCTTCTCTTTTTAAAGGCAGAGGAGCCTCACCCTGTAGCCACCACCACCCCAGGCCACAAGGAGGATGGCCAGACTACCAACCAATGTTCCCTTAAGTCCTAAAGGCTATTAAGTCAGCTTGTGATGCATGTTGCCTGGCCTTGGACTTACCTTTTGGGGCAATGGGCTCCACTCTGGATCAGGGCAGGTCCAGAAATGCCATCTGATATGGTTCAGCTCTGTGTCCCACTCAAATCTCATGTTGAATTGTAATTCCCAATGTTGGAGAGGGACCTGGTGGAGGTGATTGGATCATGGGATGGATTTCCCCCTTGCTGTTCTCATGAGATCTGATGATTTAAAGGTGTGTGGCACTTCCCCCTTTGCACTCTCTTTCTCCTGCGCCACCATGTAAAAATTGTGCCTGCTTCCCCTTTGCCTTCCGCAATGATTTTAAGTTTCCTAAGGCCTCTCCAGCCATGCCTTCTGTACAGCCTGCAGAACCATGAGTCAATTAAACTTCTCTTCTCCATAAATTACCCAGTCTCAGGTATGTCTTTATAGCAGTATGAAAACAGACTAATACACCATCCAGGAGTCCAGTCCTGGAGTTGGAAACCCCAAGATCCCACTTGGTGCACTGCCTCACTGTGGCTGTGCTGGTACCTCAGGTGCAAGACAAAGTCCCCTTTACTTTTCCCTCTGCTTTTTTCTCAAGCAGAAGGAAAGCCCTGTAGCTACCACAGCTGGGAGGTTATCAGTGTTATCAGCCTTGGCATTCATTCTTGGTCTCAACCATTTGTGAGACCTACTGATAGGTCAATGTCATATAATAAATGGCCATTTTCCTAAGGCATAAATATAAGCTGCAATATATGATTGCTGTGAATAAGAGACATATTTATTTGATGGGAGAGCTTAAACTACAATTCAGCATTTGCAAATATTAAAAAAGTTAATACAAGTAAAGTATATCAAGCATATAGAAAATCAATGTTAGCTGATATTGTTTATTATTTCTTGTGGCTTTTTGTTTTCTATTTTCTGCTATGCTTATAATAATTCTTGTAAAACTATTCTTTAGTGCAATTTGTGGGGAAAATTATTTGCTGCTATTGTAGTCCAGAACTGGGAATTATCCAAGAAACCAAGACTTATCCCTTGCAGATGTCAAGGGTTTCTTCTGTTCAGCCCTGGGATCTCGAGGGAAGTTGCCAAATTTAGCCTAGTACATAAACATACCAACTTGGGTAATAATTAAGGTGCCATGCCTTACCCTGTTTTTGAGAGATAGGATACTAAAATTGAAGTTAAATTTATCAGCATATTTTGGGAATAGGTATGACGGAAATGGATTCCAGTATTTCTGGATGGAAACAACTACTTGCTAGCCCCAAAGGAAAAGGCTGCTAGAGCTCAAAGCTGCTTCTGCAAAATACTTCTGGGTAACTGGAAACTTTGGGAGTCCTTTGAGACTCATACCATTTGACTAGGTCACTCTTTGTCCATCCTTATCATTATCATCTGTAGATTTTAAGGATTATATTATTTCTGACCAATAATAATTTGATTCTAATTTTCTACTGATGTGTGTGTGTGTGTGTGTGTGTGTGTGTGTGTGTGTGTGTATGTGACAGAGTCTCACTCCATCACCCAGGCTGGACTGCAATGGTGTGATCTCGGTTCACTGCAACCTCTGCCTCCTGGATTCAAGTGATTCTCGTGCCTCAGCCTCCTGAGTCAGCCGCTGGAATTACAGGCGCACACGCTAATTTTTGTATTTTTAGTAGAGATGGGGTTTTACTATATTGGCCAGGCTGGTCTTGAACTCCTGACTTCAAGTGATCTGCCTGCATTGGCCTCCCAAAGTGCTGGGCTTGCAGGTGTGGGCTCCCACACCTAACCTTATTGATTTTTTCCATTATAAAGTTTGTTTTCATTTATCACATTTTACGTTAGTTATATTATGCAAAAATTATGTTATAGAAAAGGCATGCTTAGTTTTTGGTCTGATGAATGTGGATAAGAGAAAAATTTATCGTGGCTGTGAGCAGTCCAAAATATGGTCTAGAATAAGGAATGTAGGAAATGAAGACTATTGTAGGGCTTATTAAATTATAACATTTCATAATTAAATGAAAACTAATAAATGAAACAGAAACATCAGACTTGATTTTTTCCCCTAAAGATGCAGTTTTAAAAATTAAATGGAAAAATGCTCATAGAAAATTATTTTTAGAATTTATCTTTTTCCGACTAGTTATTTACCTTTTGCATTTTTTAGTAATAAAATTTACTTCGTGGGGTATTTTCTTTCCTTAAGCATACTTCAATATTTTTGTCTATCTTACCTCTTTCTCAACCTGAAGGCAGACAGTGAGCAGCAAGGGATTTGGAGACAAACTTTGGGGAATTTGAGTGTTTTTAAAAGTCACCTCTATAAAATCTTTATTTTTTTCACAAAACCCTTAGACATAAAGTTCTCCATGTGCTGCTCCAAATGAAGTCTCCTTTTAGACAGAGCTGTGGTGTTCCAAAATTAAGTCTCCTTATGGCCTGCCTTTCTCCCTAGGCAGAACACCTGAGCCACAGTATCAGAACTAGGGGTGGAAGCCTGCTTTTCCTGGAATGAAACCCCTCACTCTTCAAGTGGCCACAAGACAAGAGGTAACAGTCCCTGGTCTCCATATTCATGTGTGAAATCTATGCCTTATGAGCAAGCTGAGGTGAGGGTGATTTGGGACCCAGTATTGTGGCTGGAGTAGACTTCCATTCTCTGAGCCAGGGCAGAGATGGGGAGACCTGCTACTCTCTGCAATCTGGAATAGAGTTTCTGCAGCACAGGGCATGGTTGGGGCAGGATGGCAGCCTACTCCTGCTGCGGGGGAACTGTAGCCCCAAACCAGGTGTGGGGAAGGAATAGAACTCCTGTCTTTTTGGTTGCAACTGCCTGGAGTAAAGGACTTGGGGTACAGCTTCTATAATACAGAGTTGGCACTGGGAGAAAGGGAGCAAGTCGTGACCGAAAGGCCACAGACTTGCTTTTCTTACTGAGATTTACTAGATTTTCTTGAATAAATGTTTCACCATTTGCTGTATGTTTTTAAGACACTTGCCAGATGACTGTTGTGTGTATTTTAAAAGTAGTTTTTACCAGTTTTATTTCTTTTTTCTGGGGAGACAGTCACTGAGCTTATTATTCCAGTGTTCTGGAGGTACAACTTTGAGATTTTTCTAGAGGTGCAAGTCACATAAATTCCTAGTGCTTCATGTTTCTCATTTATAAAATAAAGCTTGTCATGAGTATTTACTCAAATGATGTCTGTAATTTACCTAGTTCATAGAGGTAATAGAATGGATATCAAATCTCTTTTCTGCTTACCCTTTTGCTGATTATAGATTCAATGTTTTTTACTCTATTTCGTCAAGAGCCTTCAGCTCAAATTTACACTGTATATATTCTGTCTATAAAGACTTCAGATCACTCAGCTATTTGTCAGCAAAATAAGATGCTTAATCAATCAGTGAAAATCTTATGTTTATTTCATCTTAATTCAACAACTATGTATTAATTTCCTATTCTTGCTAGTCATTGTGCAAGCCTATCTCTAGAGAGGCTAACAGACTCTTTCTGGCTTTGAAAGAAATGAGCTGCCATATTGAAACAAGCTGCCATATTATGTGTGAGCTGCCCTAAGGAAAGACACACATGGTAAGGAAGAGAGGATGACCTCTGGCTGATAGGCAGCAAGAAACTAAGGACCTCAGTCTGAGAACCTGCAAGGAGCTGAATTCTTCCAATTACCATGTGAGCTTGGAAGCAGCTCCTTCCTCAGTCAAGCCTCAGATGAGACCCCCGCCCTGGCCAACACCTTGATTGCAGCCTCTTATGAAGATGTAGTCCCTAAGCAGAAAATCCAGATAGCCTGTTCCCAGATTGCTGAGCCACAGAAATTCACTGAGATAACAAATGTGTGTAATTTGTCGAAAACTAATAGGTAACTAATAGATAATGTACGCCCTGTTCTTTAAACATATTCATTTATTTCTCCCTTTCTTTTCTCTAGCTCAGGGTTTCTGAACCTTGATACTACTAACATTTTGGCCCAGGTAATTTGTTATGGGGAGCTGTCCTGTGCATTGTAGGATGTTTGCAGCACTTCTGTCCTTTACCCACTACATGCCAATAGCACCTTCCCAATTTTGACAATAAAAAATACCTTCAGATATTGCCAAATGCTCTCTGGAGGGAGGACCCTCCCTACTGAGAACCATTGTGTTCCCTTTGTTTATAATACACTTACCCATCATTTTTGCTTGATAATCTGTTATAACAGAGTTCAAATGTCATGTCCTCTGATGCTTTGACTGATAAAGATGGTATAGGTGGATTATTTTTAGAAACTTCTCCAAGTTCTTTCTGTCTCTGCCCTGATGAGGTGGGTTGTACATGGTATAAAATTTTAGGATGATCTAATTATTGATATTATTATTTTTATTATGTGCAGGATTGTGTAGGGTTATAGAAAGATTTTCTGTTCCCCAAGGTTTACAGAATATTGATTTAAAATCATTATGTGTGACCTCAAACAATCAAATATTTGAGATCCTAGCACTGGTCAACACCAGTCATAGATTTAGGTAGTCAAATTATAGTAGGATATGGGAAAACAAATAACTGCCATTGGATAAAAATTTTCATAAACATGATAAATTTAAAAATATAATCATTGTCAAAAATAATCAAGCTTGTCTTCTTTTTGTTTACTAACAACTTTCTTCATGTGGACTGTGTGAGACATTTTGGTTTTGACATCAAAGCAGTGGCATAACTCAGTTCCATACATAATTTATTTTGTTTTTGAAGTGTGAATTCAGAAACTCATTTTAATCCATAATTAAGCTAAATTTTATGTGGTTTATTTCATTTCACTTTTGGAGATTATCTACTTGTGTCTGACTTGCATTTATGAATGCTTTAGTAACTCAGTAATGAGACATTGGAGTCATTTTCTTAAAACCAAAAAAAAAGAATGTCCCATGGAGGTGGGGGTATGGTATTCTTGACTCTGAGAAATATTTGCTTTTCTAATCACCTGAGAGATATATTTAGGGTACACTCATGATCTCCTATTTAATCTGCATGATTTTATTCTGAGATTTTGCTGCCATCTTGAATTACAGGATAGCATGTTGACAGTCAACTTCAAGAACTTCTCATAGGCATATTTGGTGCAAACTAAACTTTATTAGTCACTGTGTGAATTAAGATAAGAAAAAAATTAAAGTTACTCCCATTTCCTTTAACTTGGCAAATGAGACAGATAAAAGCTTTCTCTAGTTTTATTTCAGAGTTTAAAAATTACCATAATTTGAGAGGATTGAGCTGTTTTCACTTGGCCGTTTGTAGACTTTAATGGACTTGAAGGTTAAACTTTGTTATGGTTTGGCTCTGTGTCCTCACCCAAGTCTCATCTTGAATTGTAATCCCCACATGTCAAGGAAGGGACCTATAATCCCCATGTGTCAAGGGAAGGAGGTGATTGGATCATGGGGGCAAGTTTCCCCATGTTGTTCTTGTGATAGTGAGTGAGTTCTCACAGATTTAATGGTTTTATATGCCTGGCATTTCCCCTGCTTGCACTTCTGTCTCCTGTGTCCATGTAAGGAGGGTCCTTGCTTTCCCTTTGCCTTCTGCCATGATTGTAAGATTCCTGAGGCCTCCCTAGCCATGTGGAACTGTGAATTAATTAAACCTCTTTCCTTTATTAATTACCCAGTCTTGGGTAGTATCTTTATAGCAGTGTGGGAACTGACTAATACAGATTCGATTGCTTTATATACTGAAGTTCTATGTTAGTATTTTGGTGTTTTGGTTTTTTATAAAATCTGAAACAATTCATTGTATATAGAGCTTCAGGTTCATGGATAGCTTAGAGACAGTGGATCCTCTATACATTATATAATGTTATATTGTATCATTTAGGACTCTAGATTGTAAGCTCCAGAAAATGAAACTCAAACTGGCATAAGCAAAATAAAGAATTTAATACCTCATGTAACTAAAAAGTCCAGAAGGTATGTCTCACTTTCAGGTGTAGGTGCAGACCTTGAGGCCCAAGCTCTCAAATGGTTTCATTAGGACTCTGTTTCTCTCCATTCATTAGCTCTGTCTTCCATTTTTTCTACTGCAACTACAGCCTGAATTTTTAAGAACATGGCAGGTGCTATGAGAATTACATAGCTGGAGTAAAGCAAAGGAGCAGTTCCCTGAAGAAGAAGGAGGGGAGTTTAGGGAATGTGGAGTTCTGGTCAGAAGAAAAGATGAATATGGGGCAGACTGAAAATTGACATCTACTCCACAACCCAAATTTTAAGCATGTGGAATAGTAAAGAGTAATGTAATCAAAGAAAAAGGAGTTTTAATTCGACTTTTATTTCATCAGATTTTCATAGCTTGATTTATGCATCTCACTGGTAAGAATATACATGCCAGGAAGACCAGATGTTCATTTTCACTGGGCAGCCTTCACCTTGGGTAACGCTTGAATGGCCTCCAACTGTGTTTACTTCTGCAACACTTCCTTATTCCTGCTCTAGTACTAATAAGTCTGAGTGAATACACTGTTTAGATTTGTAAATATAGTTAGTGTTCTGTTTCTTTAAAATTATGTATGTATGGGGTTTCCATTTGAGGTGATGAAAATGTCCTGGAATTAGATAGTGCTTATGGTTGCACATCTTGTGAATATGGTATACTAAAAAACATGGAATTGTATAGTTTACAATGGTAATTTTATGGTATGTGAATTATATCTCAAGAAACAAAGGAAAAAGTACATAGAAATAGTTTAGATATGCATTATCCTCATGAATATCATTGTCAACAATCCAATATAGATTAAATAAATTAAAAAACAAGAATCAGGCCCTTGTTTTATAGTAAAAACTTTCACTGTTTTTATACATGTTCACATGAAGCTTATAGGTTTTCAATATGGGGAATTAGTGCTCCCTTCATAATCCTTTGTTTAGTTATGATTGCACAATGACATACACTTGTTGTAAAAATGATTATTTTAATTGCCATATATACGCTTTCAATAAGTGTATACCATTGTGTAATTCTTTTTTTCTTCTTTTTAACTCTTAAGTTCAGGAGTATATGTGCAGATTTGTTATATAGGTAAACTTGTGTCATGGGTTTTTTTTTTTTTGTACAGATTATTTCATTACCCAGGTATTAAGCCTAGTACTCATTAGTTATTTTTCCTGATCCTCTCCTTCCTCCCACCCTCCCCATTCTCCGGTAGGCCCCCAATTCTATTGTTTCTCTCTATGTGTCCATGTGTTATCATTATTTAGCTCCCACTTTAAGTGAGAACCTGTATTTGGTTTTCTATTCCTGTGTTAATTTGCCGAAGATAATGGACTCTATCTCCATTTATGTTCCTGTAAATGAGATGATATCATTCTTTTTTATGGCTGCAGAGTATTCCATGGTGAATATGTACCATATTTGCTTTATCCAGTCTACCATTGATAGGCATTTAGGTTGACTCCATGTCTTTGCTATTGTGAATAGTGCTGCAGTAAACACACATGTGCATGTGTCTTTATGATAGAACAATTTATATTCCTTTTGGTATATATGCAGTAAGGGATGGCTGGGTTGAATGGTAGTTCTGTCCTTAGGTCTTTGAGGAATTGTCACACTGTTTTCCACAATGGTTGAACTAATTTACATTCCCTCTAACAGTGTGTAAGTGTTCCTTTTTCTCAGCAACCTCACAAACATTAGTTATTTTTTGACTGCTGTGATATGGTATTTCATTGTGGTTTTATTTTCATTTCTTTAATAATCAGTGATGTTGAGCTTTTTTTTTCATATGCTTGTTGGCCACATATATGTCTTCTTTTGAAAAGTGTCTATGTTTTTTGTCCACTTTTTAATGGGATTGCTCGTTTTTTTCTTGTAGATGTGTTTAAGTTCCTTATAGAGACTGGATTTTGTCAGATGCATAGTTTGCAAAATTTTTCTCCCATTCGGTAGGTCATTTACTCTGTTGATGGTTTCTTTTGCTGTGCAGAAGCTCTTCAGTTTAATTAGATCCCATTTATCAATTTTTGCTTTTGTTGCAATTCTTTTTGCATCTTTGTCATAAAATCTTGGCCATTCCTATGTCTAGAATGGTATTGTCTTGGTTGTCTTCCAGAGTTGTTACAGTTTTGGATTTTACATTTAAGTCTTTAATCCATCTTGAGCTGATTTTTGTATACGGTTTAAGGAAGGGGTTTAGTGTCAATCTTCTGCATATGGCCAGCCAGTTATTCCAGCACCATGTATTGAATGTAGAGTCCTTTCCCCATTGCTTGTTTTTGTCAGCTTTGTTGAAGATCAGATGGTTGTAGGTGTGTGGCCTTATTTCTAGGCACTCTATTCTGTCCCATTGGTTTATGTGTCTGTTTTTGTACCAGTACCATGCTGTTTCGGTTACCGTAGCTCTATAGTATAAAGTCAGGTAGCATGATGCCTCCAGCTTTGTTCTTTTTGCTTAGGATTGCCTTAGCTATCTGGGTTCTTATTTGGTTCCATATGAATTTCTAAGTAGTTCCTTCTAGTTCTGTGAAGAATATCATTGGTAGTTTGATAGAAAGAACATTGAGTCTCTAAATAGCTTTGGGTATTATGGCCATTTTAATGATATTGATTCTTGCTATCCATAAGCAAGAGATGTTTCTCCATTGTTTGCATCATCTCTATGATACTGATTCTTGCTATCCATGAGCAAAAGATGTTTCTCCATTGTTTGTATCATCTCTGATTTCTTTGAGAAGTGTTGTAGAGCTCTTTTACGTCCCTAGTTCACTGTATTCCTAGGTATTTGTGTGTGTGTGTGTGTGTGTGTGTGTGTGTGTGTATGTGTGTGGCAATTTTGAATGGAATTATGTTTCTGATTTGGCTCTTGGCTTGATGGTTGTTGGTGTATAGAAATGCTAGTGATTTTTATACTTTGATTTTGTATCCTGATACTTCACTAGTTATTTTATCAGCTTAAGGAGCTTTTGGGCCAGAACTATGGGGTTTTCTCGATATAGAATCATGTCATCTGCAAAGAGGGATCGTTTGATTTCCTGTCTTCCTGTTTGGATACCCTTATTTCTTTCTTTTGTCTGAATGCTCTGTCCAGGACTTCCAATACTACATTGAATAGGAGTGTTTAGGGAGGACATTCTTGTCTTGTGCTGGTTTTCAAGGGAAATGCTTACAAGTTTTCCCCATTCACTATGATGTTGGCTGTGGGTTTGTCATAGATGGCTCTTATTATTTTGAGGTATGCTCCTTCAATATCTAGTTTATTGAGAGTTTTTAAACATGAAGTGGTGTTAAATTTTATCAAAAGCCTTTTCGGCCTCTATAGAGATGATCATGTGTTTTTCTATCTTTAGTTAAGTTTATGTGATGAATTACATTAATTGATTTGTGTGTATTGAACCAACCTTGCTTCCCAGGGCTAAAGCCTACTTGATTGGGGTAGATAAGCTTTTTGATGTGCTGCTGGATTCAGTTTGCCAGTATTTTCTTCAGGATTTTTGCATCAATGTTCATTGAGGATATTGGCCTGAACTTTTATTTTTTCACTGTGTCTCTGACAGGTTTTGGTATCTGAATGATGCTGGACACATAGAATAAGTTAGGGAGGAGCCTCTTCTCTTCAATTTTTTTGGAATAGTTTTAGTAGGAATGGTACCAGTGCTTCTTTGTACATCTGGTGGAATTTGGCTGTGAATCAGTCTGGTCCTGGGCTTTGGTAGGCTATTTACTACTGATTCAATTTCAGAGCTTGTTATTGATCTGTTCAGGGATTTAATTTCTACTGGTTCAGTCTTGGAAGGGTGTATGTATCCAGGAATTTATCAATTTCTTCTGGATTTTTTAGTTTGTGTGCATAGATGTGTTCATAATATTCTTTGATAGTTATTTGTATTTCTGTAGGGTCAGTGTAAATATCCCTTGTGTCATTTCTAATTGTGTTTATTTGGGTCTTCTCTCTTGTCTTCTTTATTAGTCTAGCTAATGGTCTATCTATTTTATTAACTTTTCAAAAAAAAACAAACAAACTTGTGGATTCACTGATCTTTTGAATGTTTTTTGTGTCTCTATCTCCTTCAGTTCAGCTCTGATTTTGGGTATTTCTTGTCTTCTGCTAGCTTTCAGGTTTGTTTGCTCTTGGTCTCTAGTTCTTTTAGTTTTGATGTTAGGTTATTAAATTGAGATCTTTCTAACTTTATGATGTGGGCTTTTAGTGCTATAAATGTCCCTCTTAATACTGCCTTAACTGTGTCCCAGGGATTCTGGTATGATGTGTCTTTGTTCACATTAGTTTTAGATAACTTTTTTATTTCTGCCTTAATTCAATTATTTACCCAGAAGTCATTCAGGAGCAGATTGTTCAATTTTTATGTAATTGTATGGTTTTGAGTAAAATCTTGATTTCTAATTTGATTGTTCTGTGATCTGAGAGAATGGTTGTTAGGATTTCAGTTCTTTTCCATTTTTCTGAGGAATGTTTTATGTTTAATAATGTGGTTGATTTTAGAGTATGTGCCATGTGGTGATGAGAAGAATTTATATTCTGTTATTTTGGGATGTAGAGTTCTTTAGATGTTTATCAGGTCCATTTGATGCAGTGCTGAGTTTTGGTCCTGATTATCTTTGTTAGTTCTCTCCCTTGATAATCTATTACTGTCAGTGGGCTGTTGAAGTTTCCCATCATTATTTTGTGGGATTCTAAGTCCCTTTGTAAGTATCTAAGACTTGCTTTATGAATCTGGATGTTCCTGTGTTGGGTACATATAAATTTAGAACAGTGGGTCCTCTTGTTGAATTGAACCCTCTGCCATTTTGTAATGCCTTTCTTTGTCTTTTCTGATCTTTGTTGTTTTAAAGTCTTTTTTGTCTGAAATTAGGAATGCAACCCCCACTTTTTTTTGTTTTTCATTTACTTGGTAGATTTTCCTCCATCCGTTTATTTTGAGCCTATGTGCGTCATCACTGCATGTGAGATGGTCTCTTGAAGACAGCATATAATTACGTCTTGGGTCTTTAGCTTGCCACTGTGCCTTTTAATTAGGGCATTTAGTCTATTTACATTCAAGGTTAATATTGGTAAGTGTGAATTTGATCCTGTCATCATGATGTTAGCTGGTTATTATGCAGACTTATTTGTGTGGTTGCTTTATAGTGTTGCTGGTCTGTGTACTTAAGTGTGTTTTTGTAGTGGCTGGTAACAGTCTTTCCATATTTAATGCTTCCTTCAGGAGCTCTTATAAGGCAGGTGTGGTGGTAAAAATTTTCTCAGCATTTGCTTGGCTGAAAAGGATCTTATTTCTCTTTCTCTTATAAAGCTTAGTTTGGCTGGATATGAAATTCTGGGTTGGAATTTCTTTTTCTTTAAAAATGTTGAATATCAGCGCCCAATCTCTTCTGGCTTATACAGTTTCTACTGAGAGATTTGCTGTTTATCTGATGAGCTTTCCTTTGTAGGTGACCAGGCCTTTCTCTCTAGCTGCCTTTAACATTCTTTCTTTCATTTCAACCTTGGAGAATCTTATTATTATGTGTGTTGGGGACGATCTTCTTGTGAAGTATCTTACTGGGTTTCTTTGCATTTCCTGAATTTGAATGTTGGCCTCTCTAGCTTGGTTGAGGAAATTCTCATGGATGATATCCTGAAATATGTTCTCCAAGTTGTTTCCATTCTTTTCATCTCTTTCAGGGACACCAATGGGTCATAGATTTAGTCTCTATATAATCCTATATTTCTCAGAGGTTTTGTTTGTCCCTTTTCATTTCTTTTTCTTTATTCTTGTCTGACTGTCTTATTTCAGAAAGCCAGTCTTCAGGCTCTGAGATTCTTTCCTGAGGTTGGTCTATCCTGCTGCTAACACTTGTGATTGCATTATGAAACTCTCATAGTATGTTTATTCAGCTTTATCAGGTCTGTTGTGTTCTTTTGTATACTGGCTATTTTGTCTGTCAGCTCCTATATCATTTTATTGTGATTCTTAGCTTCCTTGGATTGGGTTTCAACATTGGATACTCCTGCATCTCAATGATCTTCCTTCCTATTCATATGCTGAATACTATTTTTGTCATTTCAGCCACCTCAACCTGGTTCAGAAGGCTTGCTGGAAAGGTAGTGCAGTCATTTGGAGGAAAGAAGGCACTCTGGCTTTTTGAGTTGTCAGAGTTCTTGAACTGGTTCTGTCTCATCTTTGTGAGTTGGTGTTCCTTCAATCTTTAAAGTTTCTGTCCTTTGGATGAGTTTTTTTTTTAAATCCTGTTTGATGACCTCAAGGTTTGATTGTGGTATAAGGTGGGCTCGGTCACCTAGCTTTGTTTCTGGAAGATTTTAGGGGGCCAAAGCTCAGCTCCCAACTCCTGGACTACATGTTCTAACTTTGTGGAACCTATATTGGGCCCCAACTTTGTTATCTAGCTCCTCTAGGTTTGGAGCTCACTGTGCTGGGGAGTCCAAAGTGCTCTTGGGCTGCTACTCACTACACTCCAATGGGTGGTGTCAGCCAAAGCCTTTCATAGGATGATGGCATTGGGATCCATCCTTGTTTGCATGTGCCAGCATCAGCGGCAGTGCAGCGGGGTGCTCATTTGTTGGCTGCGGCAGGATGCTACTGGATTCCAGGGTGCCTGCCTCCTTGTGGGAATTCACAGCAGTGGAGGAGGCAGTGAGGCTGGGGACACAAGGGGACCCCCTTGGTGACTGTGCAGGTGGTCATGCTGGTGGTGTTAGCATGGGGGCAAGGTGCTGGCAGGCCCAGGTCTGTGTATGTCCTCTGTGGCTATTCAGGGCAGGGGAGAGTCTGCTGTTCTCTTTGCCTAGTTTCATTCTAGTGGCAGGGTCGGGCAGGGGCAGGTCACTGGTGTGGGAAGGGCTGGCAGGCTTTGTGCCCACCAAGGTTCTGACTGCAATGGCGGGACCATGGGGGCAGAGTGCACTCTTGTTGGCAGCAGAGGCAGGGCAGCACACACATGCTGGCAGGGCAGGGAAGGCAAAATCCACCCGCACATATACATACAGGCAAAACCACATGGAGGGTGGCTATGGGCCTGAGGAGAAGCTGCAGTGAGGGGAAGGAGTGGTCAGGCTAGTGTGTGGCTGCAGGGGCACCCTGGTGGAGCTCTCTGCTAGTCAGGTACCACCAGCACAGGAGCTATGATGCAGGCCTCCAGGACACCCAAGGCTACATAGCAAGCAGGCACAGCCAGGCTGGGGCCTCAGGAGAAGCCAGCAGACCAAGGGGTACTATGGTCAGACTGGCCTCCTCTGATGGGCAAGACCACCCCACAGAGATCAAGTCCAACAGTTCCCTAAGGCCAGAGTCTCCTATGGGAGCAAGTTGAGTGTAGAGGGATGGCTGTCCCCAGCCATGCTCTACTACAGATGCTCCTGCACTAAAACCTTTGGGCTCTGCATTGGCTGGCTTGCTGCCTCACACTTCTCTAAGGAGTTCTCTATGTGTCCATGGTAGTTGAGGGATCTCCTCCTGCCAGGATTCCAGAGGCCCTTGATGAGAGCGGGTTGCTCCTTGCCAGTTCAACTCATTCATTCCCCTGTAGTCTTTTGGAGCTGGGAACGAGTCCTGTCACACAATACCCCATGCAGGATTCTCATGTTTCTCCTTCTTCAGCCCAGCTTCTGTGTTTTCCCTCCATCTACTCTCAGTGCCCTCCCTCTGAAGATCTGTTAGAAGTGTGCCAGTCATCCTGGTCCTCACTGGGAGCTGTTCCCCCTGGCTGCGTCTAGTCAGCCATCTTGTCTGAATCCTGTAAGTTGTTTTCTATTTTAAGTTTGTTCTGATGACATTGATTGAAATGTAATATTTGGCCTCTTGTATCTGATAATAAAACTTTTGAGTTTGAAACAATTATGCATCTTTCTGATATGTTTTATTATGTGTTGTTTTTATTAATCATAGAGGAAAATGTTGTTTTCCAGTTCTGGGAAGGAAGCTAACTGTTGCCTTACTTATCACCTAATTTATTTATAATTTTGGAGTGTTTTGTACATTTTTTTGAGGTGGCAAAGATAACTTTAGCACAGTGATACCTTTTGCAAATACATTTTTTAAGGACCAAAATTACTCTAAAATTTTACTTTTGTTATTAGGAAACCTGTTTTGTTCTGCACAAAGCTTGGTTTGACCATGGATAAGGAACTTCAGAAGATTAGGGAGAAACCTGTGAAATTCTTTCATCATCTGTTACTGATGTAGAAACATGTCATCATAGCCGCTGAGGTATTCTTCACTTTTTTCCCCCTTTTCACCTTATTCTTTCTTTCTCATCATGCTTTTCCTCCTTAACTAAGGTTTATAATATGGCACTAGCATGCTCTTATTTATCTACACCCCAAACCCGAAGTCACTACAAAGGACTCTGTCTCCCTCAATCCACATCAATTTGTCACTACATCCTACTGATTCTGCTTCCTATAATCTCCTTTTCTATCTGCTCCTTTTTACCCCTATCTCCTATAGGTCTTCACAATTTTTTCACTTATCTTCTATCACTCTCCAAAATGATCATTCCCCATTGTCACCTTCTCAATTCTGCAATCTTAGTCCTGTAGACAAGGTTATTTTTCTAACATGCCAATTTGATTTTATAACTTGTTTCAGATGAGTTCCCATAGCCTTCAGGATATGGTTCAGATGCTATGACTTGACACATCAAATCCTTTGTGTTCTGGTGTCTAAACATTTATTCAGATCAATTTTCTGCATTGTTGGCATCTGCATTCTTTGCTCCAAACCAAATGCACCTGAGGCTTTTATTCATAAAGATCACTTTCTCATTTGACTTTTCCCCACTTCTTGGTTCTGCCTAGCTCAGTTAACTCTTACTCATTCTTCAAATTTTTGTCCAATCATTACCTTTATTCTAATGGTATTCACAACTACTGTGGCTCAATTTGATGCCCTTTATCTGACCCCCTTAGCACCTTGGCATAGCACCAGGGTTCTGGTAGGTGCTCAATAAATATTTGCTGACTGAACATGTGATAGTTAATTTTATTTAAGAACTTGGCTAGGCTATGGTGCCCAGTGTTTTGGTCAAACATTAGTCTAGATGTTGATGTGAAGGTATTTTGTAGATGTCATTAACATTTATAATCAGTTGACCTTAAGTAAAGCAGGTTACGCTCCATAATGTGAATGGGGCTCATCCAATCAGTTGAAGGTTTTAAAATAAAAAAATGACATTTCCTGGAGAAGAAGGAATTCTTCTTGAGTTTGCTGCCTGAAGGAGTCTTGCTTAAGTTTGCTGCCTACTGGCCTGCCCTACAGATTTCAGATTCAAGATCACAACTTCAATTCTTGTTTTTCTCCAGCTGGCCAGACTGCCCTTTGGATTTTAGACTTCCATTCCCCATAATTATGTGAGCCAGTTATTTAAAAATAAATTTATCTTCTATCTATCATCTATCTATCAATCAGTCTATCTATCTATCTATCTATCTATCTATCTATCTATCTATCTATCTATCTATCTATCTATCCTATCTGTCTATCATCTATCTGTCATCTCTTCTACACCAAGTGGTTACATATAACAATTCTATATGTAATATGTATGTCTTCTTGGTTCTTGGTTTTGTTTCTCTGGAGAACTCTGATTAACACATAATGTATTAATAAAGTTGAGGATGCTCTGAACATACATTATTCCAATCATTTGAAGAAATGCTGTAAATATTATAGTTTGTTATTTGAGGATATAAAAGAATACAATTTAGTTACATTTTAAGTTCAATTAAGCTTTTACAGGAAACTTTTTTTTATTTTTGAGGCAGGGTCTTGTCCTTTTGCTCAGGCTGGAGTGCAGTGGCACAATCATGGCTCACTGCAGCATCAACCATCGAGGCTCCTGCCCCAGCCTCCCGAGTAGCTGGGATTACAGGTGTGTGCCACATGTTCTGCTGATTTTTAAATTTTTTTTGTAGAGACAATTATCTCACTATGTTGCTTAGGCTGTTCTCAAACTCCTGGGCTCAAGCAATCCTCCTGTCTCAGCCTCTGAAAGTGCTAGGATTACAGGTATGAGACACCGCACCCAGCCAGGAAACCTCTTATTAAAATTTTACTTGTTAATAAGTTTATGTGCAAAATTTTCAGTGGATTAAGTCTATCACATTTAAATATTATATTTTCGTAGCAATACATAAAGTGAAAAGAGGGCCTTTTCATGGAGCGTTAAGGAAGCCCAGCTTTAAAATGCCTATGGGATTATTACCGGCAATCTTGATTCTAAACCTTGTTTTTTGTTCACTAGTATTTTGGTGATAGAGTTCTGGTCAGTTTTGCAAAAACAACCTGTAATTTAAAGTATGGCTTACTCTCCTAGTTACAAGTTTTTATTAAATGCTAAAATATGTGATAAATTGTTGGAGCCCTTTTGAGCTAATTTCTATTTATTTCCCTCAAATGTTCCATGAGGAAATGGAGTGCAACAATGGAATTTTATAGCTCTACAGGCATTGACTTGTCCTTTATCTAAGGCATTATTCACCTTGGTGGACAGATTAATTTTCTTTCATATTGATAAAAGAAAAAATAGGTTTTCAACATGAAGCAAAAATGAGCCAAAGAAAATAAATGTGCCCACATGAACCAACATTTTCTCTAAACCAAATAATAAGTGTAATTTTGAAATTTAAACAATTGCCAAAAGCTTATAAGATAAATTTAAAAATAAAACAAATATTATGGAAAGATAAGAGTTACAATAGCTACAAGTTCAGCAGTCTTCTAATAGGTCTTACTTTTGTTATTATCAGGCAGTTTTGACTTGATCCAACATGGTGCCACTTGAGCTAAAATTTAATTAAACAATTATACTCCTACTGTTAGTAAAGCACTATACTAGCCAAATGCAAAAATATATTTAATTTGAAACAGTTTGATATAAGAACAATAATAGAGGTATCGGAGGGATGATAGCTATAGAGTGAGAATGATGTTAAGTGGTAATAGTGGGATATGGTTCATAGAATTGGAATTGGAGTTGGGCCATGAAAAATGATCCAGTACTTTGACTAACAGTTTTGGGAGTGAGGAAGAGGTTTTCAAGCATTGGAGCCATTTGAGCATCATAAGGAAGACTCCAAAGGCAGGAAAACACAAAGCTATTTGGAGTAGGGTTTCAATTCCAGATAATTGTCTGGAAAGGGAAATCTTGGCACCCAGGAGACCAGTTTAAAGGCCATTTTAGTGACCCAGAGGAGCATGATGAGAATCTGAGCTCAGGCAGTGGCAGGAGGAGAGATAAGGGGGTGAATGTGAAAGACAGTATAAAGCTATATTTGATATTTTAAGGTCTTAGATAAACTTTTTAAAAATGAAACTTTCTCTCTTCATAAACAGACTTCATCTAATAATCTAAATTAAATTTGAAGGGAAAATTCGAATCTTGTATGAATTTAAATATTTAACATGAGTATTTAAATTGTTACCTCTCCTAATTAAAAGGTGGGTCCTCAGCATGGAAAACAGAGTCAACTCTAGACTACTGCAAAAAGATAGGTAAGAGAGTGCTGGGCTGTTTTAAATTCAGATGCTGAGTCTTAATTAAACTTAATCCCAGGGTACTGACAGGGCTTGTGGTTATGGTCACAGGCCAATTATTTGTGATCTTTGAAGGACTGTGCAGAACAAGGATGAACAGTATACAGAGATAGATAATAGTTGTTTCAATTATCAAAAGGGTGTGTGTGTGTATGAAACATGGAGGGTAGGGAGATATATTTTCTAGGAATAGAATTATGAATTTAACAAATATTCCTAAAAGAATTCTAGAAGAGATATATTGAAGAGTAGCTTTGTGTGCATAGAAAAAAGATGTCTTATATATTAGGAAACATAAAGTGTTCAAAGAACGAGTTATGCCAAACTTAGTTTCTTTTTATTTAAATTTTTAACATATTAGTTGCATATGTTCATCAAAGACAGCTTGAATCACCCAGAAAAGTATAATGAAACAAATAATCTAAATATAATTTTTACTGAAATTTGTGTGTATTTCTTGCCCTTATGTTTTGGGTCTTCTACGTAATGTATTTAGAGTTCATTTTTAAATGTAATATTGATTAGATAAAAAAATACAAATATCATTTGTTTTAAAAAGATTTTGGCAAATAGTTCTGCAAGGTTTGTAATGAAAATTAGCAGTCACTTGCCCTATCCCTTTGGATCCCAGAAGTAACTCTTATTTTTTAAGCTGTTTCTTTTGAAATTTACTTTTGTATTAATAATAACAGATTTATTTTTACTATGATTACCTGACTTTTCAGAGCTATTGATTTCCTATAATGGAAGATGAGAATTTGCTCTTGTCCATCCATCCCCCCAACCACTTGAAAACATACTCACACTCTCTTTGTTTTCTTTGATATTATGTAATAATTTTTGTTAAATATTTAATGTCTATATTATTATGATGATTATATAAATATAATTTCCAGCCCAGCTCTTCAGTGTACTCTGATCATATTTCCTTTCTTGTAAAACATTTTTACTTGCCTAGTTTTTTTTAGTTGCTTAGTTTTTAAATGAGCTTTTTATTAAGTAATGTGCTTGTCATACATTCATATAAGCCAATCCCTCAGTTTCATCTTTTCCTTGGTGATGTATCTGGATGACATCTTTGGAGCCATCTGACCTCAGTCTCCAGAATGGATAAGTTTCTCTCTGAACCTGCTTCTCAGCTGGCTTCTTGGGATTTACTTTTCTTCGTAGGTATCCTAGGGATTATCTTTACTTTTTTCCAGTATTGGATCCCCTTTTTTTCTGGATTTCACGTTTTCCTATTTCTAGATTTATTCTCTTCTTTCGGTGCGACACATCCTTCTGTAGCTTTTTGAGAAATAATTCACTGAAGTAAAATTTTGAGATTTTATATATCTGAAAATGTGCTCATTTTACCTTTACTTTTATTAGTAGTTTTCAGGAATAGAAGTCTAGGTAGGAACTATTTCTCCTTCAGAATTTTGAAGGCATTTTTATGTTTTGGTTTATCCTTTCATCTTTTAAAATAAAAGACAATGAAAGTAAATACTTGTGTATGTATACATATATATGGATAGATTCCAACTAGTCCTGTTTTCAGTCTCACCAGTACCCCTACCTTTATTATTACATCCAGTTTCTGAGCCTCTCTGGGATTATACATTTTAAATCAACTAACATTTTGGCTCTCCCGGGCACATTTGTTTGTTGTTGTTCTGTTAAATTGATTATTTTTCAAATTCAAAATTTTATTTTTATCATCCTTTGTCTGCTGTCTGATTTTGCATATTCTTTGTCCTTTTAGTTTTATGACTAAAAATTGCTTTGGCTTTGTAGTGGAACTAGTCTGTTTCTACAGAGTTTTTTTCCCCCAATTTATATTCTACTCTGTGAAAGCCTATGTCTTACATACTCTTGTGTAAACATTGGTTAAATAGAAATAACTGTTATAGTAAACTATCACAAGGACAAAAAACCAAACACTGCATGTTCTCACTCATAGGTGGGAATTGAACAATGAGAACACATGGACACAGGAAGGGGAACATCACACTCTGGGGCTGTTGTGGGGGGGGGGGGGGGGGGGGGAGGGATAGCATTAGGAGATATACTTAATGCTAAATGACAAGTTAATGGTTGCAGCACACCAACATGGCACATGGATACATATGTAACAAACCTGCACATTGTGCACATGTACCCTAAAACTTAAAGTATAATAATAATAAAATAATAAATAAATAAATAAATATATAGCTAAAAAAAAAAAAGAAATAACTGTTATAGGAAAGGGGTCCTGATCCTGACTTCAAGAGAGGGTTCTTGGATCTTACGCAAGAAAGAATTTAGGGTGAGTCCACAGTGCAAAGCAAAAGCAAGTTTATTAAGAAAGTAGGGGAATAAAAGAATGGTTATTCCATAGACAGGGCAGCCCTGAGGGCTGCTCGTTGCCCATTTTTGTGGGTATTTTTTGATCATATGCTAAACAAGGGGTGGAGTATTCATGCCTCCCCTTTTTAGACCATATAGGGTAACTTCCTGACTTTGCCATGGCATTTGTGAACTGTCATGTCACTGGTGGGAGTGTAGCAGTGAGGACGACCAGAGGTCACTCTCATCACTTTCTTGGTTTTGGTGGGTTTTAGCTAGCTTGTTTACTGCAAACTGTTTGATTAGCAAGGTCTTCATGACCTGTATCTTGTGCTGACCTCCTGTCTCATCCTGTAACTTAGAATGCATTAGCTCTCTGGGAATGCAGCCCAGTAGGTTTCAGACTCATTTTACCCAGCTCCTATTCAAGATGGAGTTGCTCTGGTTCACTTGCCTCTGACATAACTGCATAATACTACATAAAATTAATGTACCATCTTTCTTTTATTATATTTACATATCTATATATTTAAGATATACAACATAATATTTTGACATTAATGATTGATTATTATATTTACATATCTATATATTTAAGATATACAACATAATATTTTGACATTAATGATTGCTACAGTCAAACAAATGAACATATCCATCACCTCACTGTTACTCTTTTGTGTGTGCATGTACCATCTTCCTTAACTTTTCTTTTACTATTACATATTTCCATTTTTTTAACAATGAATGTGTTTTTGCATAAAATTTTTTCAGGATTTGGAAAATGATGTCAACTATGAATGAATTTACTAATGGTAGGCTGCAGGATCCTATACTTAGCTTTGTCCTATTAGCTTTGTTTTTTAGTGACTTTAATGAAGTAATCTTTCAAAAGCTTCTTTGCCTGTAAGATCAGGTTTAGGACAGATTCAATTTACTTTGCATGATTCCAGAAGGCGTAATGTGGATAAAAGTTTTAAGGAGGCAGATTTTAGTTTAAGAGAAGAATTCTAATACAGTATTTAGAGTTATTCAAAAAAGAAACAAAGCTGCTTAGTAAGAAAGTAGGCCCCTCTTTGCTAAACAATGAGCTCTAGGAGGGCCAGGACCATCTGGTTCTCTAAAGTCCAATGAACCCCTAGCACAGGGCTGTTATAGAGTGGGCATTTAATAAACAGGTATTGAATGTTGAAAGTATTTATTCTAATTAACCATGTGATAGAATTGTTATAGTACAAAAGATGCCTATTCCTAATGAAAAATTTACCTCTAAAACCCTTCAGAGGCATTCTGCATCTGAAAGGACATCCTAAAAGCCAACAGCTGATAACATGGGGGAAAAATAAATTCAATATCTAAACGTCTTCCTTTAGACATCTGCATAGAACCATTGGCGATACCACTTTAGATAGATAACTCACTTAGATATGTTGTTTATTTCAATAGTCAGAGGATTAATGACCTAATTTGCTTTAGTAGTGCTTCACATGGCTCCATTTTTTTTCTGCCCTGTAATCACAGGCCATTGTTCCCTACTTAAAGCTGATTACTGAGAGAGTTGTTTTTCCCCTCTTGGTGTCCTCTTAATTTAGCAGAGTCATTTCATTTTGATCATCTTTTTGCCAAAATAATGAAAAATCAAATTACCTAACAAATATAAAACATACATTTTTGTATTTAATAATTTTTTACATGATAACAACTTCTTTGCATGTATATTTGCCTTTTCTCTTAGTATGTACATTTTGCTTAAACAGCCATCATTATTTTGCCTTATTTACATGCTTTACATGCCCTAGGAATTGCAGGAAATTTATATATGGCAAAACTGGTTCTTTATAAGCTATCTGCTATTACTCTGAGTATGAAGTTCAAGTTAAAACAATCTGTAAAGTCCTTAAAAGAGACATGACCTTTAGTACTCCCTGTATTGCTAAATAGTTTATGTGGTTTCATTTACAACCAGCCATTTCAAAATTGAATGTGAAATTAGCAATTCTTTACATCATTTTCCTATTCCCATTTATATGGAGTTCATGTAAGTCTAAACTCTGATAACATTTTATCTTGACTTCTTATACACCATTTACCCTTTTGACCATGTGTTTGTACTGGCTAAAAAGAGCCAGATTTCTCCAGAGCAGTACCCATGATTGAGTTGTCTGAATTTCCTGAAAACTTCTACCAAGAGCTTGATAAATATTTGTGAAACAGATTAAATTAAGTATATAATTGAATCCAATTTTTTTGGTGAAACTCATTATATAAATGTAACAGAAAAAATAATATTTTACTGACTGACATCAGAGTTTCTACTATGAAGAGTATGGTCTTGCTTAAAAAATATGTGATAAACTGCTTTGCTAGATGGAAGTTGATACCTCAAGGGAAACCATTCTGTGTAAGAAATGAATACATATTTCTAGGTGTGGGTGAGCAAAAATAAGAGGAAAAGGAAGGACATGGATAAAGGTTTGTGTGTTTGGAAGGAGAGGCTTCCAAACTACATGGCAGGAAGCTTGCAGCCTCTGAAGAAAGTGGGAAATTCCAGCTTTGGGGTGGTCAGTAATACCTATTCATTAATACGTATGACTAACATTCCAGTTGAAATTGTTTGTGTTGCTGTATGAAAACCCCCAGGGAATATGGTTCACCAAGGATAAACTGTGGAGAAACAAATAAGTTGCCTAAACTCTTAGAGCCATTAAATAGTGGGGCCAGGATTTAAATCTAGGTGTTCTATTTCCAGAGGCAATATTCTTGATAACTATACATGTTATGTACTACTGTACTGTTTGGCGTAGTAAAAAAATGTAAGACACAAAAAAAACGTGAAACGATCTTAAAGTATTAAGTGAAAAAAAAAAAAAGGTAGATCAGCAACCGAGAACAGCCCTGTCTCAAGTTTCAACACTGTTGCTTCTTACCTATGGTAGAAAGATTTTTGAGTTATCTAGTGCTTTATTTCTTAATTTCTTCAAGTTTAAATGAGAACCATGCCTAACTTGAAGCCTTTCATGGGAAAGTTTTGAGAAGAAATTAATACATAATTGAAACATTTAAGTGACGTAGAGAAAGATCTAATAGAAATTACAAGGTCATGTATGAATACTAAAGATAATTTGAACCATCAGTTAATCATCCAATGGAACTGGATAGTGTTTCAGCTACTAGTTGAGTTGAAAAATGGAAAAGACAAGTAATTCAAGCTTCGAAAGATATTTCCTATATCTTGAATATTTTCTTAGTGGTGAAATATGCTTTGAGGAAAAAGAGATGCTGGATTGGGTGACCCCTTAACCTTAGCCAGACTTAATTTTTTTTTGAATTTCTTATTTTCAGTTTATTGTTTTAGCATGTTATATGCACAGTAAATTCATCGTATAAAGAGGGCTTAGGATGCTTCCCTTTGTTATTAATCCCCAGTATGGACAAATGTACAGTCAGAGGAACTGGAAAGCAAATTAAAGTCCTTTGGATCAAAGTCTATAGGAAACTAAATGGTAGCAGCCCATTGATCACCCACACAGTCTGGCAATGTCAGAGCAATTACACTGGGCCAAAGACACTAAGTATAAAGTATTACACAGAAAAGTTAAAATGGGTGGGATGGAGGCCTATACAGCACTTTGCTGGGATCAAAACAGTTCCTGTGAAGAGACAGAGTCTCAGTGTATGTTCAGTTCCCAAGAAACAGTAATTTGAGAGGAAGCTCTATAATGCAATTTAATAATATTATTTTCCACTTATAGTTGAAAATAGAGTGATTGCTTCCCATGAGGTCAGTGATCTTTGTAAAAGTGAAATATTATTGTGATAAAGGCAAGGAAAGACAAGCTAATAAATAAAGAAAAAAACCCCAACATCATCAAAAAAGAAAAGTTCAATTTGTAAAAACAAACAAAAAAAATACTTGGATTATGTTGTATTATTGGTTTAAAAAATCATAATGAGGACTTAGGAAAAAAATGAGGAGGAGGAAGGGAGGAATAACATGGAAAAAACCACAGTCCTTCAGGAGTACTTCAGGAGAACAAATCCAGCCTGAGATAGGTCTGGGTGACTGGTAATTGACACTGAGACCCAGAAGATTTCATCCAATTTTACATAACAAGATAGATAAGTTTTTAGGATTCTCCTGGTGATTTTTTTTCTCATTTTTTTTTTTAGTGATTAATGAAGTGTGATTTGCAAAGTGAGGGCTTGTACATTTTTTCATTAGCCCTTCATGTGTAATTTCTGTGGAAAGAGCCTGGTGCTAGATACCATGAGGCTGTGAAAACAAGACTTTGACTCTGCCCTCAGGGAACTTACAGTTTTATAGGGGAGACCCACATCTAAAATAATATTAAAAAGGTAGAAAATGTTAAATCTAAAAGTGTAGTTCAGATATAGTCCCATGGAGACTTAGAGGTAGGAAAGATTACTTACGTCACTGGAGATGTGAGAAGGATTTATGGGGAATTCAGGACATATGTCCCAAGGAGAGTGAATAATTATGTTTGATTAGAACCTAGGATATGATGTAACATTTCTGGTGGTTGATATTTAGGGTTACAAAAATGGCCCCTTCTCTGTGAGTGTCTGAAATTTGGGATATGGACTGCAGCATGATTTAGTAGCAAATGGGCCTGAGCTAATCCTTTCATATACTCTAAGTCACAGCCACGACTACTCACCTTTCTATTTTTTCTAGGGGAACTTGACCCAGATTTGTTCCATGGTGTTGTATCAGAACTCAAGAAAAGGATTCTTTCCCATGTTGAATTCCATTCATATCATTCTGTGGGCACTATTTATTTAAATATTTTCTTGTACTTAGAGATTTAGTTCTAATAGATTTGCTTTCATAAAGGCCCTTGGGTGACACATACTATAAGAAATTCAGTTTATTTTCAATATATTTGTATTAATTCCATTCAACAGATTATTGGTTAAAGGAAAATCTATTAGTATTTAATGACACTTGCTTTTTATGACATTGCATGCTCATATATAATCACAGTGAAGAATCAGAGGGTACTCTATATTATATAACATGAAATATTTTGAAGAAATTTGATCTTGAATTTTACTTTAGGTTTTCACCTTTTAGGTTGTGCTTAAATAATAATTAAGTGTGTAACAGGCACTAAAAGTGTTTGGTGTATATATATATTCATATATATTTATATCTATATATATTTAAAAATTTTCTAGCAATTTATGCAGTTAGGAAAAAGAAAGTCAATCAACCCTAGAGCTCCTAAGAATTTAGTGATTTGTTACTTAACATCTCTTTCAACCTTGACCAACTCTCATTCTGCAGTTATTACAAAAGTTATCGACTTTTCACCTCTTACTGGGAAAATAATCATTAAGACCTCCTCAACATCTCTCCTATTCATTGCCTTCTTCCTCTAACAAGTGCCAGATCTATTTCAGATCCTCATTATCTCTTCTCTCGACTGTGTCAAGGGCCTTCTAATTGGTCTCACTGCCTTCTGTTTCTGTCTCGTGGAAACTAACCCAACTCCTAAGAAACCAATCATGCTAAAATATAGCATGGATTATGCCATCTTCTTACACAAAATTATTCAGTAATTCCCTATTGCAATCTGATCTAAGCTCAGATAGCTTGCCTTGATTTGCAAAGCCGTCACAATCGGTTTCCTTCATATAACGTATGTTAGAGTCAAAGTTGATAACTGCTGGCCAGGCATGGTACCTCATGCCTGTAATGCCAGCACTTTGGGAGGTCAAGACAGGCATATTGCTTAAGCCCAGGAGTTCAGGACCAGCCTGGCCAACATTGGGAAACCACGTCTCTGCAAAAAATAATAAAAAATTAGCCAGGCATGGTGGCATGTGCCTGTAGTCCCAGCTACTAGGGAGGCTGAGGTGGGAGGATCGCTTGAGCTTGGGAGGTCAAGGCCTCAGTGAGCCATGATCATGCCACTGTACTCCAGCCTGGGTGAAAGAGTGAAACCCTGCCTCAAAACAAGCAAACAAGCAGAAAAACAACCCACCAAATTTGATTACTTCCCTGTAAATTGGATAAAAGTTGATAACTGCCATGTGTCACTGGAGATGTGAAGATTTAGGGGGGAAATCAGGAGGCATGTTCCAAACAGACCTCTACACTTAAACACATAATATCTGGAAAGTCCTTATTATTTCTAGTTGTAAGAATCCTCATCATCATGCAAAGTAACAAGCACTTTCAGCCTAATTCTATCATGCCTCATTCCCTCCCAATCCAGCCAGAAGTAGGGGGTTATCCTTTCTCTGAACATCCAAACTCTTTCTTTGAGCTACCTTTATGATAATTACCACAATCTGCCCTACATTATCAGTTTTTGTGCACTCACTTAAGCCTTTCCTATACTGTAAAATCCTTAAAGACCACAGTCATGTCTTACTATCCTCACATCTCCCATAGCACCTATCCCAGTGGTCTGCATATTGTTGTTACTTAATCGATTCTGTTCCTTGGAAGATGTATTTAATGTAATTTTGACCTGCCCAAAAGTTATGATTGTTATCCATTTTATTGGTAGAAATTGGGGCTTCCAATAATTACTTTGAGTTAGTTATCCTAAAACATCTGACATATTTTAGGTCATTTTTTAATGTAAAATATTTTAATTAAAGTTGATATAACTGGACATAATATGAGAAGAGTGACAGAAAAGAAAATGCTACAGATTGTACTTATGAATTTGTTGAGCTCAGAATAAGGAAGCAACATCAGTTCCAGAAATATCTGCTAGTTAAGACCCAAGAAGTCAAACATACCTAACCATCGTGCATATCACATTCTTTCAACAGGAAGTGCCAAGAAGAAAAGGAGCAATCTACCATCTGCTAGGCTATCTTTCATAAGACCTATTCCTTATTTAGAGCCATTGGGGCTTTAATTTATTTTAAAAAATGATCAGCATCATCAAAGACCCCAAATAAGAGCATATGATAATATTATCTAATAGGCATCTAGGTTAGCAGCAGATTCTATTTTTCTCCAAGTTGTTTCCCTGTTGAAGCATATCCTTCACAATGTATGTAATATGGAAAGAGCACAATCTGTGAATCAGAAGCCTTAAGTCTGAATCCTAACTCTGCTTCCTACTAACTTATCTAGGGCAATTGCCTACATACCCGACCTTAAAATTCTTCCCATGTAAAATGGAACTAATAACGTACCTCACAGGATGTGAGTCAAAATGTAAGCTCCATAAAGGCAAGCATCTTCATGTGTTTTGTTCACTGATGTATCCTAAGGACTCATAACATTGTTTGGCATGTAGAAGATGCTCATTCAATACTTGTTGAATGTGATAATGCTGAAATAAGATTGATACCTATAAAAATGCTATAAAGACTTTATTCAAATAATAGAATTCCAGGATAAGGAGCTTAAGGATTTATCTAATTCAGTCTCCTTGATTTATAGATGAATAAACTGAAGACTGGAAATATTGAACAGCACAAGATGTTATAGCCACATTCCTTTTTAAAATTGTGTAATTAACCGGGTGCAGTGGCTCATGCCTATAATCCCAGCACTTTTGGAGGCTGAGGTGGGTGATCACTTGAGGTCAGGAGTTTGAGACCAGCCTTGCCAACATGGTGAAACCACAGCTCTACTAAAAATACAAAAAATAGCTCTGTGTGGTGGTGTGTGCCTGTAGTCCCAGATACTTGGGAAGCTGAGATGTGAGAATTGCTTGAACCTGGGAGGCAGAGGTTGCAGTGAGCCAAGATCACACTACTGCACTCCAGCTTGGGCAACAAAGTAGACTCCATCTCAATAAATAAGTAAAATAAATAAAAGTAAAATTGTATAATTAATCCATCACCTTAGTACAATGCTTTACAAACTTCAGTCTTCTGTATAAAACTTTCTCTATTTTTGCTATATTCATATACTTTAATATTTACTTACTACTCTTCTTTAGGTTGAGTTAAATCATTGAACTTCAATACTTACTTTAGCCTTGTCTTAAGCAAAAATGTTTGTGCAATAACATTTTGTTGTTCAAGTAATAGTTTTTCAATACACATTAAGATAAAAAGTGTACACTTCGGTATGACCTAAAATTGTTTTGCCAATTTCCAGTCATGTGTATTCCATGCCCTTAGAAAAATACTACTTAAAACCATCTGGGATGTATTATGACTCTGTATGAACATTCTTCATGAAATAAAGTAGCAAAGAAATTTCTAATATGGTCAATTCACAAGTTCTTATATGAGAATAGAGGAGCATGTTACCACAGGACCTGCCTTGCAAGAGCTCCTGAGGGAAGCACTAAATATGGAAAGTAAAAATGGTTACCATCCACTACAAAAACATACTGAAATACAAGGACCAGTGACACTATGGAGCAATCACATAAACAAGTTTGCAAAATAATCAGCTAGCATCACGATGACAGGATCAAGTATACACATAACGATACTACCCTTAAATGTAAATGAGCCAATTAAAAGACACAGAATGCCAAGCTGGATAACGAACGAAGACCCATCAGTATGCTGTCTTCAAGAGACCCATCTCACATGCAGAGACACACATAGGCTCAAAGGGATGGAAGAAATTTACCAAGCAAATGGAAAAATAGAGAAAAGCAGGGGTTATAATTCTAGTTTCTGACAAAACAGACTTTAAATCAACAAAGATAAGAAAAGAAAAAGAGGGGCATTACATAATGGCAAAGGGTTCAATTCAACAAGAAGAGCTATCTACATTAAATATATATGCACCCAATACAGGAACACCCTGATTTATAAAACAAGTTCTTAGAGACATACAATGAGACTTAGACTCCCACACAATAATAGTGGGAGACTTTAACACCCCACTGACAATATTAGACAGATCATCAAGACATAAAATTAGCAAGGATATTCAGGACTTGAACTCAGCTCTGGATCAAGTGGACCTGATAGACATCTACAGAACTCTCCACCCAAATTCAACAGAATATACATTGTTCTCATGGCCACATGGCACTTACTCTAAAATTGATCACATAATTGGGAGTAAAACACTCCTCAGCAAGTACAAAAGAACTAAAATGATAACAAACAGTCTTTCAGACCTCAGTACAATCAAATTAAAACTCAAGACTAAAAAATTATCTAAAAACCACACAACTACATGGAAATTGAATAACCTGCTCCCGAATGACTCTTGAAAAAACAATGAAATTAAGGAAGGTATCAAGAAATTCTTTGAAACTAATGAGAACAAAGGGATAATGTGCCAGAATCTCTTGGATGCATCTAAAGCAGTGTTAAGAGGGAAATTTATAGCACTAAATGCCCATATCAAAAAGCTAGAAAGATCTCAGGTTAACAATCTAACATCTCGACTAAAAGAATTAGAGAACCAAGAATAAACCCCAAAGCTAGCAGAAGACAAGAAATAACCAAGATTGGAGCTGAACTGAAGGAGATAGGGACATAAAAAATCCTTCTAAAAAAAATCAACAAATCCAGGAGCTGGTTTTCTGAAAAAAAATAAAAAAATAAAAATAAAATAAAATAAAATAAAATAGGTAGACTGCTAGCTAGACTAATAGAGAAGATAAGAGAATAATCAAATAAACACAATCAGAAATGATAAGGGGGATATCACCACTGACCCCAGAGAAATACAAACAACCATCAGAGAATACCATAAACACCTCTATGTACATAAACTAGAAAATTGAGAAGAAATGGATAAATACCTGGACACATACACCCTCCCAAGACTGAACCAGGAAGAAATGGAATCCCTGACTGAATACACCAATAATGAGTTCTAAAATTGAGGCAGTAATAAATAGCCTACCAACCAAAAAAAGCCCAGGACCAGATGGAGTCACAGCTGAATTCTATCAGAGGTACTAAGAGGAGCTGGTACCATTTCTACTGAAACTATTCCAAAAAATTAAAAAGGAGGGACTCCTCCCTAACTCATTCTGTGAGGCCAGCATCATTCTGATACGAAAACCTGGAAGAGATATAAGAAAGCAAGAAAACTTCAGGCCAATATCCTTGATGAACACTGATGCAAAAATCGTCAGTAAAATACTGGCAAACCAAATACAGCAGCACATCAAAAATGTGTATCCACTACAAACAAGTTGGCTTCATCCTGGGATGCAAGGTTGGCTTAACATATGCAAATAAGTATGATTCATCACATAAACAAAACTAAAGACAAAACCATGTGATTATCTCAATTGATGTAGAAAAGACCTTCAATAAAATTCAACATCCCTTCATGTGAAAAACTCTCAATAAACGAGGTATTAAAGGAACATACCTCAAAATAACAAGAGCCATATATGACAAACCCACAGCCAATAACATACTGAATGGACAATAGCTGGAAGCATTCCCCTTGAAAACGAGCAGAGACAAGGATGCCCTCTCTCACCACTCCTATTTAACATACTGTTGGAAGTTCTGGTCAGGGAAATTAGGCAAGAGAAAGAAATAAATCGTATTCAAATAGGAAGAGAGGAAGTCAAATTATCTTTATTTGCAGATGGTATGATCCTATATCTAGAAAACCCCTTAGTCTCAGCCAAAAGCTTCTTAAGCTGATAAGCAACTTCAGCAAAGTCTCAAGATACAAAATCCATGTGAAAAAAATCACTAGCATTCCTCTATACACCAAGAGGCAAGCAGCAGGGTCAAATAATAAATAAGCTCTCGTTCACAATTGGTGTAAAAAGAATAAAATACCTAAGAATACAGCTAACAGGAAAGTGAAGGACCTCCTCAAGGAGAACAGCAGGCCACTGTTCAAAGTAATCAGAGAAGATACAAATGGAAAAACACTCTGTGCTCATGGATAGGAAGAATCAATATCATGAAAATGGCCACACCACTCAAAGTAATTTATAGATTCAATGCTATTCCCATTAAACTACCATTAGCATTCTTCACAGAATTAGAAAAAAGCTATTTTAAAATTCATATGGAACTAAAAAAGAGCTCAAATAGCCATGACAATCCTAAGCAAAAAGGACAAATCTGGAGGCATCACGCTACCCGACTTCAAACTATAGTACAAGGCTACAGTAACCAAAACAGCATAGTACTGGTAGAAGAACAGACACATAGCCCAATGGAACAGAATACAGAAATCAGAAATAAGACTTCACACCTATAACCTTCTGATCTTGAAAAAAACAAAAACAAGCAATGGGGAAAGGATTCCCTATTTAATAAATGGTGCTGGGACAACTGGCTAGCCATATGCACAAAATTGAGACTGGACATCTTCCTTACGTCGTATGCAAAAATCAACTCAACATGGATTAAAGACTTAAATGTAAAACCAAAAACCGTAAAAACTCTAGAAGAAAATCTAGGCAATACCATTCAGGACATAGGCATGGACAAAGATTTAATGACAAAGATATCAAAAGCAGTTGGAACAAAAGCAAAAATTGACAAGTGGGATCTAATTAAACTAAAGAGCTTCTGTAAAGCAAAAGAAACAATAATCAGAGTGAACAGACAACCTACAGAATGGGAGGAAAGTTTTGTGATCTATCTATCTGACAAAGGTCTAATATCCAACATCTACAAGGAACTTAAACAAGTTTACAAGAAAAAAAAAAACCCAACTGCATTAAAAAGTAGGCAAAGGACATGAACAGACATTTATCAAAAGAAGACATATATGTAGCCAAGAAACATATGAAAAAATGCTCAACATCACTGATCATTAGAGAAATGCAAATCAAAACCACAATGAGATACCATCTCACACCAGTCAGAATGGCTATTATTAAAAAGTCAACAAAAAACAGATGCTGGCAATGTTGTGGAGAAAAAGGAATGCGTTTACACTGTTGGAGTGTAAATTAGTTCAACCATTGTGGAAGACAGTGTGGTGATTCCTGAAAGACCCAGAGGCAGAAATACCACTTGACCCAGCAATCCCATTATTGGGTATATACCCAAAAGAATATAAATTATTCCAGTATAAAGATATATGCACACGTATGTTCATTCCAGCACTATTCACAATAACAAAGACATGGAACTGACTTAAATGTCCATCAATGATAGATTGGATAAAGAAAATATGATACATATACACTATGGCGTACTATTCAGCCATAAAAAGGAGCGAGATCATGTCCTTTACAGGAACATAAATAGAGCTGGAAGCCATTATCCTCAGCAAAATAATGCAGAAACTGAAAACCAAATACTGGATGTTCTCACTTATAAGTGAGAGCTAAATGATGAGAACACATGGACCCTTGGGGGAAACAGCACACACTGGGGCCTGTAGGAGGGTGGGAGGGTGTGAGGAGGGAGAGCATCAGGAAGAATAGCTAGTGGATGCTGGGCTTAATACCTAGGTGACGGGATACTCTGTGTAGCCAACAACCATGGGACACATTAACGTATGTAACAAACCTTCACATCCTGCACATTTACCCTTGAACTTAACATAAAAGTTGGGGAAAAAGAGGAGTATAGATAACTGAAAATATCAAACAATTGGAAAATCAGCATAAGTTTTTCTCTTCTTTTTCTGTTTCAGTGGAGATGAAGAGTCAGATCATCATGCTATTGTAGTGGGTACAAATTTCAAAGTTATAAAGTTGGCTGTGCAAATATGACAGTTTCTTTCTTTATAATTGCACTTAGATCTTGTGACTCCATTCCTGCCATTGCTGGAGAATGTAATCTAGTTACTTAGAGGTCGATGTAGACATTAGTGAATTTTGTCTCATCTTTTTTAAAAAATAAATACTTTATCAATTAAGGTTCTTCTTTCCCCCCTTTTTTTCCTTGTCCCAGGAGGAAATTAAAGTTCAGCCCCAGCAGGATGGGTGAGATAGGTAGTGCTCTCATATGTCATGCTGACATTGGTCTTTAGGTGCTTTGCAGTCACCTGCTCTTTTTCCTGCACAGATAGTTTTCTCCATCCCCCTACATCTGCTGTCCAGGGTCTGCCATAATCTCTAGTTTGTATGGCCCGCATCACATTCCCTGACAGTATCTCCTCATCAAAACCATGTGATTCAGTCTGGCTCACTGATTCTCCCCAGGCCTCTTGTGCCACCCATTTCTAGGTGTATGAGTTACTCTCTCACACCAGATCTGGCCTGTGAGGTGTCCTCAGGTCCTTTGACCCTCTCACTTGGTGTTCCACTCCATCCTAGGCTGCTTGTGTGACTTCTCTAAAAGTTTTGCAATCTCCTCTGGCTATACTCTGGGAATTAAGATACTAGTTCTTTTGCTTTACAATTCCCCAAGCTTGTTAGAGGTTTCTATTTTCCTCTCACTCACATTCCTGGGGCTTCATATCTGAGTCCAGATTCTCTACTTCTCTCTCTCTCTTTGCAGATTCCTTTCTTTCTAGTTCAGTGGTGTTTAAAAAATATCTTTTCTTGTGTGGGGGAAAAACTGTTTCTACATCCTCATTCCTTATTTCACACTGTGTAGTTTATGGTGTGAACTTTATATGCTGAGACTGCCAGGCTATTAGTCTTTTGAAGCTCATAAACCACTCTTCTTTACTCTATGAGCCCACCTATTAACAACTAAAAACCTTGCCTTTCAAGGCTATTAGACTTTTGGAGGTAAAAACCTGATTACTGAAAGTTTTGAATCCTAAACCATTCTCATGGTAGTGTCTCTGAATTAATGCAGAAGGATTAAATACAGGGAAGTTGGAGGAAAGGGGAGGCATACAGTTGACACTTAAAACTTTGATACATTATGCAAAAAAATTCATAACATGCTTATGGATTCTTCATCTGTGTATGCACCTTAAACTGTTGTTTTATTATCTTTGTTTTTCAGACAAAACAAGAATTCTAATCCTTAATTTGTGTGTTTTTTTTCTTTTAGTTCTCATTTTTAAAATCCTTAAACAAATTTGCTGGCTCTGTATGATCCTCATATTTTGGGGTACCACAGTTTTAAAGGCGAATAAACATCTATACTTGTGTAGCATTTTAAATTTTAATTAGAAAAGCTTATCTTATAAATACCTGTAATTTTTCCCATGATTCTATTAGGGAGACATTACTCACAAAAACAAGGAAACTGAGGCTCAGAGAAGTGTAACTATGAAGTAGTAAGACTAACTTTTTAAATGACTAATTTTGAAATAAAAATCGTAACTATATAAAGTATTTTTGTAGCATAAAATTACATATTTATATGTAGTATTAATATGCTTATGTAAATATATCTTAAAGTTTGGTAATGGAAATATATGCAGTATATGTATAGTCAAAAGTGTTATCTTAATAATATCAATTGCACAATACTTTGTTTTATTATTTTGAAATTACTTTATCCAAGTGATACATGCACATAGTTAAAAAATTAAGTTAAGCTAAAAGGGTATCTGACCCAGTCTAGTTCTCCACTTCAGAAGGAAGCGTTTCAAGTCTTAGAGGGGTTTTATCTGACATTAACCTTCATATTTCTAAAAAGATACACTTACATTGTTATTTTTTGGTCTAGCAATTTTAGACATTATCTACTGACTTCCTCTTAAAATAGTTGAGGATTTATTGTCATCCCAACAGTGGTATATTAGAAAAATGTTGATATAACTAAACTTATAAATGAAGTCAGGCAAGCTTAGAATCACTTTTATCATGATTAGATATTAGCAAAATTATTCTTTTCTCTGCAGTTTCTATTTTATTTTAACCATTTGAGTATTGTTGAGTTGTAGTGCCTCATTTGAATTTGTTCGTTTTGTTCCTGCAATAATTTTTTATAACTTTTAATTTGAAGAGAAAACACTCTACCATATGTATGCTCACGTGCACGTGTGCACACACACACACAGTGACAGGAAATGTTAAAAAATAATGAAAAACATACTTCAGGAAAGCTTGCATTTATTTCTTAATATTTAAAAAATAAAGAGTTGCCCCAGATTTGCAGATAGTTTGAAATGTTTTTCAATTTTTTTTCTGATGATTTTACTTACATTAGTAATTACGCTAGTAACAATTCAATCCTAATAGGTTTGTTGAAAATTTCTTTTGAACTTTCTGCATATTTTCACTATGACATTTTCATTTGAAATAATTGGGTTGGATTAAAAATGTCAATAAATTCTTTTCAGTTCATGAAATCTCGCATCTAGCTGCAGAGTTATATAAAATTAATTACCCGATGAAAATAGTAAATTATAATCTAGTCACATAAAAACTGCTGAAGAGCAAGAGCTATTTTATTGATGCTTAGAATATTGACTGGCTTAAACAGAAATAAAAATATTTGAAATATTATTATATCTTGGTGAAATTTTTGGTCAGCCGAATTTTTGATGCAGAAAACATATTTAAAAATCAATTTTCACTTGATTGTAGAGACAATAACATTGTCCATTATATATCAAATCATGATTCCAATGAAGATTTGTGTTCTTTTGTTTAAAAGGCTGTCAAATGTCAAGTAACTTTTAATTGCTGAAGCAATTGTCTTTGACCCTGCTAACAAAGGATTCTGAATTCTTTTGTCTAAAAAATAGCCAGGAGTTTTCATCATTGGGGTTTAAGTATGCTTGTCATACTGGCAAAATCTGTACACCGTACTCTTCTTGCACCTTAAAATAATCAAGGTATGCTAAACCCTATTCCAACTGCATGAAGGAATATGTTCGCAGAATACATTTAGCAAGTACAGTCATCTACTGCGATATTGTTTTCATGGTCATGTTTATATTTCCTTCATTATAATATAACTTGGGTATGCCCGCCACCAGGAGTTATGAGAGCTGTAGCATAACTGTTAGAATAATTTGATTATGCACAGGTAATAGAATATTGATACACTTAAGTCTGTGAGGTTTCACCTTATGGAGACTCGGTACTAAAGTAAATCATATGTGCTGTAGATTGTAATAGCAAAAAAAAAAAAAAAAAAACCCAGGCTAAATTTTCATTCACAAAACGCTGCTAAAGTAAATTATGGGGTGCCCATTTGGAAAAAAATTTCTCAAAACAGAGTGATAAATGATAAAGAACAAATTGTAGGGCTCATATATATAAATATGTTTAAAATTTATTATGCACATGTCTAAGCTTGTATCTGCATAGGATATTTCTGGAAAGAGATCTCCAAAGTGGAGAAGTGGTCAGGGGAAGGAAAGGAGACTTTATTTTTTATTCCTTTCTGTATGGCTTGAATTTTTTTCTAAAGCCATGAGCAGCATTTCTATTACTGCTCTAAAATTAATTGATTAAAAACAGGGGCTCTTGCAAAGATACGAATAGACATTTTAAAAAATAAATATAAATTACCAATAAACCTACAGAAAAACGTATGCCAGTAGCATCCTAATACTGTAGCCAGATTTTCTTAAAGTCTTGCCAAAGATACATTTTATTTCAATAACAATTTTTTTATTGATAATGATGTCATACTGATTTTGAATAATAGCCTAGTGATAGTCATAGCCATAGGCAATATTATTAAACTTTTAACTCTCATGAGCTCCAGTACACAATAAATTAGCTAGGTACCTAAATTTCACTACTGATTCTGGGACTAAAAACTGTAGGGTAAATATCTTAGGGTTATAAAACCAAGGGACAACATATTATTATCTGTGGAAACATATCTTACCTCTACTTTGTTCAAAGGCCTGCAGTACTGGATCTAATTTACATTTATCGTGCAAGGCCTCCTACCAAAACCTGTAGTAGTCCACATTTTTACAAAAATAAATTTTTTATGATTGGACTGAAACATGAAGCATTTATGTGTAGCTTGCTCCAAGTACTGAATATAATTACTCTTGGCTTCTCAGCAGTCCTCGTTAAATCCAGCCATCATGTTCAAGACCTGTGGTTTTATAGGACAGTCAGAGTACATTTTAGTCTGTACGGTTTACAGATAACTTCTCCAGAAGGCAGTGAGGGAATGAGGTTCTACCCTTTCTTTCAGCATCTCCACTGCTTGATCCAACTGTTTGAACAATTATATGCAGGGTTACACAACACAAGGAAGGGGAATTGATAATTTCCAACTAGAAGATCTGTATCTAAACTGTTACTGATAATGAAGAAAATTTAAATTAATAAATGATTAACAGAGCTGGCTTCTTTTTTTCCTTTTTTTCTTTGAGATGGAATCTTGCTCTGTCACCCAGGCTGGAGTGCAGTGGCGCAATCTCAGCTCACTGCAACCTCTGTCTTCCAGGTTCAAGCAATTCTTGTCCCTCAGCCTCCTGAATAGCTGGGACTACAGGCGTGTGCCACCATGCCAGCTAATTTTTGTAGTTTTAGTAGAGATGGGGTTTCACCATGTTGGCCAGGCTGGTCTCGAACTCCTGACCTCAAGTGACCCACCTGCCTCAGCCTCCCAAAGTGCTGTGATTACAGGTGTGAGCCACCACGCCCGGCCAAGAGTTACATTCTAGAAATACGATCAGCTATTACAAACTAGTGGTCTTGTATATATTTGGCTGGTGCAGCATTTCTAAAACTTTAAACTTGAATGACTTTTTAGGCCAATAATGTACTCTCTAGCTCACCACAAGCAGCACTACGTCCTAAATTTTTATTCCTACCTTTTCCCACATTTACATCCATACACTTGTCTTCTGAAGGGATTTGAGAATCTATATGCTTTGACATTCCTTAACTTCTTGCCATTTATGAGTATTAAGTTATAATTTTAAAGTAAAAGGGTGAGAGGTATAGAGATCATAGGGAAGTAATCTTCCTAGTTCTAATAGGGTAGGAATGGAGATTCTGTAGAATCTTTCTATTTCTGGCCTTACCTACTGTGATTTCTGAGCTTCCAAAGGGTTCATTAATCATGTAGGTATCCAGCAAATATAGACTTAAAACCTTGGAGAATGCACGTGATAAGAAATTCTAGGTATGTCTTACCACAAAGCCGGATCAAGATCAGAAATAATGAATTCTTGTTTTAGATACCAGGATATTCAGAATTCTGGCATTAGCCAACATGCCTGTGCCTGCCCACCTGTACTTCCACCAAAGTTAAATTGTCAAGATTTCTGATAAAAGAGGCTTTTAGGCTTTGAGAGTGAGGTAACTTATCCTCTAAAATCCATGCCATTACAAGCAATCTTGATAAATCTGGAGGGAGGGTTATCAAATCAGAGGCTCTGCATTTCATTTTCCCACTTGCTACATTTCAATTGAGAATTTTCAGCAATTGTGCTGTATAGTCTACAATTTTTTGAGGAGAAAAGAAAATTCAGACATTTGTCTGTTTAAATCTAAGTTTCGATAGCTATTGACTTACTCATGTTGACAGGGATCCACTGATCTAATTCTTCCAGGACGAAGTACAGCTTGGCTGACCCAGTTCTTGGGATGGGAGGATTAATGAACTCTCTAAACCAAACCTTTGGAGGAAAAGAACTTCAGAGGAGTTGGTAAGCATCCTATTTATGCAATTACTATTAATGACTAAATTATTTGTTTCTGATTTTGTTAACAAAGTGAGAGAGGTGGTCACATTATTTTATTGATTGCTTAAACATTCAATTACCTGGACACAAGATGCAAGAAGCTAGGATTGGTAGTGGCTAAGTAGGTGAGTTCTGGAGTTAGAGGGCCAGGGATTGAAGTCTGGCTCCTTCACATTTTGACTTGGGCATTGTCAAATTGTTTGACTCGGGCATTCTCAGAGGTTACCAGTTGCTTCTAGGGAGGCAGTAAGAGTTGGGGATAAGTATGTGGGATTTGCCATTAGCCTTCCTGTTTAAATCTTGCCCTGGTACTTCCAAATTGTGTGATCAGGAACATGATAAATGCCCCAAAATTTTTATCCTCTTCCCCCTTCTCTTCCTGCTCTTTTTTCCCCTTCTACTTTTCTTCCGCTTTAGTGGTAGTAGTGACAGTAGTAGTCGGCATAGTTGTAAAGGTTAATGGCATAATTTCTATGGTAAGAGTAGAATTAGATATTGGGGAAGATTACCATGGCAGACTCCTATATCACCAGAAACAAAATTTTTGTTCAGGGAAAATACTTGAGGAGGGGAAGGGAGGGAAGCAAAGAAGATTGGGGCTAGTTAATGTTGGGAATATTTGGCAAGATCAACAGCACCTCTGGTGGTAGGCACTAATACAAAGTTTGAACATTAGCTGATGATAATAGGAGAATTGGAAATCAGATTCTCATTTTCTGGCTACTTTTCTCTGCAGTCTCTAGCCTATTGGAAGTGGAATCTGAAAGTTTGTCAAGAAATGCTTTCTTGTTATAGAGTTCTTGTGTGAAAACCTGGAACCGAATACTAAGTATGCTTGGTCCATGTTCTTTATGTACCAACATAGAACAGCAAAGCATTTTTTTTTTTTATTACTTTAAGTTCCAGGGTACATGTGCACAACGTGCAGGTTTGTTACATATGTATACATGTGCCATGTTGGTGTGCTGCACCCATTACATTAGGTATATCTCCTAATGCTATCCCTCCCCCTCCCCCCACCCCACAACAGGCCCCAGTGTGTGATGTTCCCCACCCTGTGTCCAAGTCATTTTTTATGGCTGCAAGCATTTAGCATTAGGTGTATCTCCTAATGCTGTCCCTCCCCCCGCCCCCCCCCCCACAACAGTCCCCGGAGTGTGATGTTCCCCTTCCTGTGTCCATGAGTTCTCATTGTTCAATTCCCACCTATGAGTGAGAACATGCGGTGTTTGGTTTTTTGTCCTTGCGATAGTTTGCTCAGAATGATGGTTTCCAGCTTCATCCATGTCCCTACAAAGGACATGAACTCATCAATTTTTATGGCTGCATAGTATTCCATGGTGTATATGTGCCACATTTTCTTAATCCAGTCTATCGTTGTGGGACATTTGGGTTAGTTCCAAGTCTTTGCTATTGTGAATAGTGCCGCAATAAACATAGTGTGCATGTGTCTTTATAGCAGCATGATTTATAGTCCTTTGGGTATATACCCAGTAATGGGATGGCTGGGTCAAATGGTATTTCTAGTTCGAGATCCCTGAGGAATCGCCACACTGACTTCCACAATGGTTGAACTAGTTTACAGTCCCACCAACAGTGTAAAAGTGTTCCTATTTCTCCACATCCTCTCCAGCACCTGTTGTTTCCTGACTTTTTAGTGATCGCCATTCTAACTGGTGTGAGATGGTATCTCATTGTGGTTTTGGTTTGCATTTCTCTGGTGGCCAGTGATGATGAGCATTTTTTCATGTGTTTTCTGGCTGCATAAATGTCTTCTTTTGAGAAGTGTCTGTTCATATCCTTTGCCCACTTTTTGATGGGGTTGTTTGTTTTTTTCTTGTAAATTTGTTTGAGTTCATTGTAGATTCTGGATATTAGCCCTTTGTCAGATGAGTAGGTTGCAAAAATTTTCTCCCATTTTGTAGGTTGCCTGTTCAATCTGATGGTAGTTTCTTTTGCTGTGCAGAAGCTCTTTAGTTTAATTAGATCCCATTTGTCAATTTTGGCTTTTGTTGCCATTGCTTTTGATGTTTTAGACATGAAGTCCTTGCCCATGCCTATGTCCTGAATGGTATTGCCTAGGTTTTCTTCTAGGGTTTTTATGGTTTTAGGTCTAACATGTAAGTCTTTAATCCATCTTGAATTAATTTTTGTATAAGGTATAAGGAAGGGATCCAGTTTCAGCTTTCTACATATGGGTAGCTGGTTTTCCCAGCACCATTTATTAAGTAGGGAATCCTTTCCCCATTGCTTGTTTTTGTCAGGTTTGTCAAAGATCAGATAGTTGTAGATATGTGGCATTATTTCTGAGGGCTCTGTTCTGTTCCATTGATCTATGTCTCTGTTTTGGTACCAGTACCATGCTGTTTTGGTTACTGTAGCCTTGTAGTATAGTTTGAAGTCAGGTAGCATGATGTCTCCAGCTTTGTTCTTTTGGCTTAGGATTGACTTGGCGATGTGGGCTCTTTTTTGGTTCCATATGAACTTTAAAGTAGTTTTTTCCAGTTCTGTGAAGAAAGTCATTGGTAGCTTGATGGGGATGGCATTGAATCTATAAATTACCTTGGGCAGTATGGCCATTTACACGATATTGATTATTCCAACCCATGAGCATGGAATGTTCTTCCATTTGTTTGTATCCTCTTTTATTTCATTGAGCAGTGGTTTGTAGTTCTCCTTAAAGAGGTCCTTCACATCCCTAGTTGGATTCCTAGGTATTTTATTCTCTTTGAAGCAATTGTGAATGGGAGTTCACTCATGATTTGGCTATTTGTCTGTTATTGGTGTATAAGAATGCCTGTGATTTTTGTACATTGATTTTGTATCCTGAGACTTTGCTGAAGTTGCTTATCGGCTTAAGGAGATTTTGAGCTGAGACGATGGGGTTTTCTAGATGTACAATCATGTCATCTGCAAACAGGGACAGTTTGACTTCCTCTTTTCCTAATTAAATACCCTTTATTTCTTTCTCTTGCCTGATTGCCCTGGCCAGAACTTCCAACACTATGTTGAATAGGAGTGGTGAGAGAGGTCATCCCTGTCTTGTGCCAGTTTTCAAAGGGAATGCTTCCAGTTTTTGCCCATTCAGTGTGATATTTGCTGTGGGTTTGTCATAGATAGCTCTTGTTATTTTGAGATATGTCCCATCAATATCTAATTTATTGAGAGTTTTTAGCATGAAGGGTTGTTGAATTTTGTCAAAGGCCTTTTCTGCATCTATTGAGATAATCATGTGGTTTTTGTCTTTGGCTCTGTTTATATGCTGGATTACATTTATTGATTTGCATATGTTGAACCAGCCTTGCATCCCAGGGATGAAGCCCACTTGATCATGGTGGATAAGCTTTTTGATGTGCTGCTGGATTTGGTTTGCCAGTATTCTATTGAGGATTTTTGCATCGATGTTCATCAAGGATATTGGTCTAAAATTTTCTTTTTTTGTTGTGTCTCTGCCAGGCTTTGGTATCAGGATGATGCTGGCTTCATAAAATGTGTTAGGGAGGATTCCCTCTTTTTCTATTGATTGGAATAGTTTCAGAAGGAATTCTACCAGCTCCTCTTTGTACCTCTGTTAGAATTTGGCTGTGAATCTATCTGGTCCTGGACTTTTTTTGGTTGGTAGGCTATTAATTATTGCCTCAATTTCGGAGCCTATTATCGGTCTATTCAGGGATTCAACTTCTTCCTGGTTTAGTCTTGGGAGGGTGTATGCATCCCGGAGTTTATTCATTTCTTATAGATTTTCTAGTTTATTTCCGTAGAGGTATTTATAGTATTCTCTGATGGTAGTTTATATTTCCATGGGATCGGTGGTGATGTCCCCTTTATCATTTTTTTATTGCATCTATTTGATTCTTCTCTCTTTTCTTCTTTATTAGTCTTGCTAGTGGTCTATCAATTTTGTTGATCTTAACAAAAAAACAGCTCCTGGATTCATTGATCTTTTTGAAGGGTTTTTTGTGTCTCTGTCTTCTTCAGTTCTGCTCTGATCTTAGTTATTTCTTGGCTTCTGCTAGCTTTCAAATGTGTTTACTCTTGCTCCTTTTAATTGTGATGTTAGGTTGTTGATTTTTGGTTTTTCCTGCTTTCTCTTGTGGGCATTGAGTGCTGTAAATTTCCCTCTACACACTGCTTTAAGTATGTCCCAGAGATTCTGGTATGTTGTATCTTTGTCCTCATTGGTTTCAAAGAACATCTTTATTTCTGCCTTCATTTTGTTATTTATCCAGTAGTCATTCAGGAGCAGGTTGTTCAGTTTCCATGTAGTTGTGCCGTTTTGTGTGAGTTTCTTAATCCTGAGTTCTAATTTGATTTCACTGTGGTCTGAGGACAGTTTGTTATAATTTCTGTTCTTTTACATTTGCTGTGGTGTGCTTTACTTCCAACTATTTCGTCAATTTTGGAATAAGGGCGATGTGGTGCTGAGAAGAATGCATATTCTGTTGATTTGGGGTGGAGAGTTCTGTAGATGTCTATGAGGTCTGCTTGGTGCAGAGCTGAGTTCAAGTCCTGGATATCCTTGTTAACTTTCTGTCTCGTTGATCTGTGTAATGTTGACAGTGGGGTGTTAAAGTCTCCCATTATTCTTATGTGGGAGTCTAAGTCTGTTTGTAGGTCTCTGAGGAGTTGCTTTATGAATCTGGGTGCTCCTGTATTGGTTGCATATATATTTAGGATAGTTAGCTCTTCTTGTTGTATTGATCCCTTTACCATTATAAAATGGCCTTCTTTGTTTCTTTTGGTCTTTGTTGGTTTAAAGTCGGTTTTTTTTTTTTGGAGACAGAATCTTGCTCTCTCGCCCAGGCTGGAGTGCAGTGGCATGATCTTGGCTCACTGCAAGCTCCACCTCCCGGGTTCACACCATTCTCCTGCCTCAGCCTCCTGAGTAGCTGGGACTACAGGCACCCACCACCATGCCTGGCTAATTTTTTATATTTTTAGTAGAGACAGGCTTTCACTGTGTTAGCCAGGATGGTCTTGATCACCTGACCTCGTGATCTGCCTGCCTCGGCCTCCCAAAGTGCTGGGATTACAGGCGTGAGCCACTGCACCCGGCCTAAAGTCTGTTTTATCAGAGACTAGCATTGCAACCCCTGCTTTTGTTTGTTTTCCACTTGCTTGGTAGATCTTCCTCCATCCCTTTATTTTGAGCCTGTGTGTGTCTCTGCACGTGAGATGGGTCTCCTGAATACAGCACACCGATTGGTCTTGACTCTTTATCCAATTTGCCAGTCTGTCTTTTAATTGGGGCATTTAGCCCATTTACATTTAAGGTTAATATTATGTGTGAATTTGATTCTGTCATTATTATGTTAGCTGGTTATTTTCCTTGTTAGTTGATGCAGTTTCTTCCTAGCATCGATGGTCTTTACAATTTGGCATGTTTTTGCAGTGGCTGGTACTGGTTATTCCTTACCATATTTAGTGCTTCCTTCAGGAGCTCTTGTAAGGCAGGCCTGGTGGTGACAAAATCTCTCAGGCATTTGCTTGTCTGTAAAGGATTTTATTTCTCCTTCACTTATGAAGCTTAGTTTGGCTGGATATGAAATTCTGGGTTGAAAATTCTTTTCTTTAAGAATGTTGAGTATGGGCTCCCACTCTCTTCTGGCTTGTAGAGTTTCTGCTGAGCGATCCGCTATTAGTCTGATGGGCTTCCCTTTGTGGGTAACCCAACCTTTCTCTCTGGCTGCCCTTAACATTTTTTCCTTCATTTCAACCTTGGCGAATCTGACAATTATGTGTTTTGGGGTTCCTCTTCTCGAGGAGTATCTTTGTAGCATTCTCTGTGTTTCCTGAAATTGAATGTTGGCCTGCCTTGCTAGGTTGGGGAAGTTCTCCTGGATAATATCCTGAAGAGTGTTTTCCAACTTGGTTCCATTCTCCCTGTCACTTTCAGGTACACCAATCAAGCATAGATTTGGTCTTTTCACATAGTCCCATATTTCTTGGAGGTTTTGCTCATTTCTTTTTACTCTTTTTTCTCTCAACTTCTCTTCTTGCTTCATTTCATTCATTTGATCTTCAATCACTGATATCCTTTCTTCCACTTGATCGAATCGGCTGCTAAAGCTTGTCCATGCGTCCTGTAGTTCTCGTGCCATGGTTTTCAGCTCCATCAGGTCATTTAATGTCTTCTCTATGCTGTTTATTCAAGTTAGCCATTCATCTAATCTTTTTGCAAGGTTTTTAGCTTCTTTGCACTGGGTTCGAACATCCTCCTTTAGCTTGGAGAGGTTTGTTATGACTGATCTTCCGAAGCGTATTTCTGTCAACTTGTCAAAGTCATTCTCCGTCCAGCTTTGTTCCATTGCTGGCGAGGAGCTGCAGTCCTTTGTAGGAGAAGAGGCTCTCTGATTTTTAGAATTTTCAGCTTTTCTGCTCTGGTTTCTCCCTATCTTTGTGGTTTTATCTACCTTTGGTCTTTGATGATGGTGATCTACAAATGGGGTTTTGGTGTGTATGTCCTTTTTATTGGTGTTGATGCTATTCCTTTCTGTTTGTTAGTTTTCCTTCTAAGAGTCAGGACCCTCAGCTGCAGGTCTGTTGGAGTTTGGTGGAAGTCCACTCCAGACCCTGTTTGCCTGGGTATCACCAGCGGAGGCTTCAGAACAGCAAATATTGCAGAACAGCAGATGTTGCTGCCTGATCCTTCCTCTGGAAGCTTCGTCTCAGAGGGGCACCCGGCTGTATGAGGTATCAGTCAGCCCCTCCTGGGAGGTGTCTCTCAGTTAGGCTGCTTAGGGGTCAGGGACCCACTTGAGGAGGAAGTCTGTCCGTTCTCAGGTCTCAAACTCCATGCTGGGAAAACCACTGCTCTCTTCAAAGCTCAGTTGGAAATGCAGAAATCATCCGTCTTCTGTGTTACCCATGCTAGGAGCTGTAGACTGGAGTTGTTCCTATTTGGCCATCTTGAAATACCAATCACATTGGTTTTTTTTCATAAACTGATTCTCTACCATCCCAATCCTCCAGACTTCCCATAAGCATTCTCCAAGTTATTATGAGTTCATGAGGGACCTGGCGCTGGAAGATGTTCAGTAATATCTTTTGAACTGAATCCCTTCCACATTGACAGACTTCTTCTTTTCTGTTTTGCAAGAGCTTTACTTTCACTTTATTCTAAAGTTTCCAACTAGTCTAAAACAAGGTCAGACACAAATATTTTTCTTGAATTCACACAATCACACAAGATACCAATCTCTCAATCTCTCTTTGGTTCTATTTTTTACTGTAAAACAATTTGGTGGTATGGTTTATCTAGCCCATCAACAAAATTATGACCCATACTTGTCAACCTCCGGTAAACTCTACCATGATAACTTTTTTTTTTTTTTGAGACAGAGTTTTGCTCTGTTGCCCAGGCTAGAGTGCAGTGGTGCAATCTTGGCTCACTGCAAGCTCTGCCTCCCAGGTTCACGCCATTCTCCTGCCTCAGCCTCCCAAGTAGCTGGGACTACAGGCACCCGCCACCACGCTTGGCTAATTTTTTGTATTTTTTAGTAGAGACAGGGTTTCACCATGTTAGCCAGGATGGTCTTGATCTCCTGACCTCGTGATCTGCCCACCTTGGCCTCCCAGAGTGCTGGGATTATAGGAATGAGCCACCGTGCCCGGCCCTACCATGATAAATTTTTTACCTTTGAGTGCAGTAACAAATGAAGATATATGTAAAATATATGTATTTAGTTGGTATTGTCTAAGAGTAATTTAATAAAGGAAACACAGAAAACCACTCACTGGAAGGGATAAGTATTTCCAAAAATAACTGGAAGTTTCTGAAATCGTCTAGTTTTTTCACTAAAGCCAATGCATTTTGACAAGAAATAGAAAATTTCCCTTAAACTGAGATTCTGGCATATTGGTTTCTTTGGTAATTTCACTCCCTTTCAACAAAATCATTGTCCTGTAAATGACATTCTCATCTATATTTTAGATTACAAGCTTGACAACTTATTTGTCTATTCCTTTAAATCTACCTCTTTCAGATGAACATATTTCCTCTGTATGAACTGCTGAAAGTAATCACTTTTCCCCCTAACACCTTTGTTTTAAGTAGAACAATAATTATTTGACATTTCATTAATTCATTAATTATTGACATGATCTAAAACTGTACCATAACTTCTTACTCCCTTCAATATTTTATGGTCTTCCACTATATTCTTCTGCTCATCATTAAAAGTTTTAACCATTTTAAATTTTGTAACTATGTACCTACCCGTTGTTTTGGTCTTTCTACTATGTGTTCATTCTTGGAGGCAGGAGGCAGTGGATGTGCAATGTAGAAGCACCAGAACATAGCACAGTTTCAAAAAAGTCAGTGAGTTACAGCTTAAGTAGGGCAGCAGTGGAGAAAAAGAGTGCTCTCATGTTATATGTTGTAGGAAATAATTCCACAACATATTGGGTATTTGCTACGTGTTGTACACGATCTTAAGCACTTTACAATCATTATCTCATGTAATCCTAACAAGACTTTGGGGAGTAATTATTTTTTCACTTTATAAATGAGAAAACAAATGCTCCACAGGTAAGTTGCCTAAGGATACACAGCTAACAAATACAGGAATTACAATTTCAATCCAGTTTAATGGCTATGACACGATTTTAATGGCTATGTCACATCATCTTTCTCCAAGGACACCAAAACTTCACGATCCCCACTCTTTTCTCATTTACCACCTAACTGCTGAAAGTATCAGCCTACTCATCGTTATTGGCATCACCTGGAAGCTAGCTAGGACTGGAGACTCTTACGTCTTACCCCAGACCTACTCAATTAGAAATCTTTTTAACAAGGTCTCCAGGTGCTTTGCATATTAAAGCTTGAGCACCCAAGGCCATGTGCAACTTATTTTCATCTTGCCGTTGCAGGCTCAACTTCTGACAGGTAAAGCTGAACTTGTGTCACCCATTCCATGTTCCTGCCTCTGTGTCTTTGAGCCTTCCTGCCTCCCAGAATGTGCTCTCCCTGATATAGTTTGCCTCTGTGTTCCCCACCCAAGTCTCCACTCAAATTGTAGTCCTCATGAGTGGAGGGAGGAACCTAGTGGGAGGTGATTGGATTATGAAGGCACTTTCCGCCATGCTGTTCTCGTGGTAGTGAGAGTTTTCACGAGATCTCATGGTTTTAAAAGTGGCCGTTTCCCCTGCATGCTCTCTCTTTCTCCTACCACCGGACAAAGTGCCTGCTTCCCCTTTCACCTTCCACTATGATTCTAAGTCTCCTGAGGCCTCCCCAGCCATGCAGAACTGTGAGTCAATTAAATCTGTTTTGTTTATAAATTACCCAGTCTCAGTATCTTCATAGCAGTGTGAAAATGAACTAATACACTCCCCTCAATTTCTCTCCCTAACCAAAGCCAGCACATTCCCAAAGAACTTATTTACTCAATGGCCACTTTATTATTCTTTTGTATTCTGATCAATTGGAATTAATAATTGTTTTATTTTGGACTCCCGTAGTCCTTAGCATATATTTCTATGAAGCCTGTGATTGCTTCACGTTGGGAGAAGGACCCTGTCCTTCTCATAGCTCTTGTTTTCACAGCCCAAGTTCTGGAAAAGTGCCTTCTTTGACATTGCAGATGTTCAGTAAATGTTCATTGTCTAGATAAATAAATGGTTTGAAGGGTTCCTTTTTTTCCATGCTTTCTAGAAATTTTGTCTTAATTTATTCTTTGTTCTGAAGGTTATTTAGAATCATGATTCTTAATTTCCAAGTAGTTAAAGTTTTATCCTGGTCAACTTTTAATTATGTATTTCCATTTTTGTTTGGTGATGAATATAGACTCTATTTTTAGAAACTTGTAGCTAAGCACATAATAGAGTTTTATAAATGAACATAAAAAAAGAAAAAGTAGTTGAGAGGTGAAAAATTCTATATACAATTATAAAATTTAGTTGAATTTTATATTCAGTTCACCAATGTTATTACAAAATCTAATTCTGAAAGAAGTATGATAATATTGTATATGTACTATAATATATGAATAATCAAATATAAATTTCTCAGTCTTCAAATACATTCCTTAAATATGTTATACTTTTAAAAATGCCTTTTTTAAAAAAAAATTCTCACTGTAACCTAAAATTTAAAATTTTAGACTAACATGTGCTATAATATCTGTGTTTGGGTTGTACGATAGTTTTCCATACATTTTCCTTAGCAGCATTTACATAATTAAGGCATACTTCATTTGCATAGACAATCTGATTTCCCCTACCCTTCACTCACAACCCTCAAAACCCCCAATTTTCTTTAAGACAGATATAACGTTATTGGCAGTGATATAATCTATCTTTGTTAGAAAATAGTAGCAATTCTGCATTTCCAGATGGTAGAGTGGTGCAGGAAGCTGTATCCTAAGTTTATAAGCAGCAAAGGAATATCAACTCTGGCTATAGAATTAGCATTCAAAAATGCTTTTAAGTCTCTCCCTGTGTGCCCTTCTCTTCAGCTGCTACCTCCACTGTCCCTGAGCTCCATGTTTTGAGTAGGTCTTGTGGCATAGCATCTGTTTGTGCACAATACAAGTAGGGCAGGCGAGTTTGGGCCATTCCAGAGCATGCAATGGTCTGGGGTCTCTCTGTTGTTGGGCTCTGTGGGAAGTGGCAGCAGATGGGAAGACAAATTGAATAAAGGGAGAGGGTGTCTAGAACACAACTGTGAGATGTGACCTTACATAATAATTGAAGAGAAATGTTAGCTCCTGCTGCCTAGGAGGCGGGTTTGGTTCATTCTAAAATTCTGTTTACATTAATTAGGTTCACTGCAGAATGGGAAGCTTGCTGAGCTTGAAAATCTTCTGTCTTTCAAAGTAATGAGAGAATGTTGGCTTCCTTGGTGGGTTCTTTGCCACTCTTTCACTCTATGCCCCACCCCCCCCAATTATTTTAGACATTAGTAGAATGCTTTCCTGAAATGATTGAGGTCAAATGAACCTTGCCATTAGGCACTTACTTGTTTTGGACTCAGCTCAAATAGGTGTAAACATTGTTTAACTGGACCCTGGAAAAAAAAAAAACAGGATGGCAGTAAGAGCATCCACTGGAAACCTTTTCATTTCTCACTCAGCAAAGGAACAGCTGGCTTTTTAAGTGTGTAACTCACTAATCTTCCTTTTTTCATAATTACTCTCATGTTTTCTAATTCTAATCCTTTACCTCTTCTTAGTAAGGATCCTGGCAAGAAATAGATGGCACATACAAATTGGGTAATTTCAGAGTTTAATAACGCAATAATTTATAAGGGTATAGGGGCTGAATGTAGGGAAAATTCAAGGGATAATGCAGTAATCTGGGTGTGATAACAATGGCCTGTTGGTAACAGGAGCTGTGGCTTTTAGTTGAGGGTCACAGTCTAGGCCATAAAAACCCTGCAGTGGGGAGCCAAAGGAATAAATACCCCAATTTTCCTTTCTCCTTTCTCTTAACTTTTGGTGGAGTATTCGTTTTTACTGTACCCAACTGGAAGCAAGAGGACAAGAGAGCTTGTAAATGTCTATACAGGTGCATATACGCATACCTTTCCCCACCAGAGAGCAGGTGGAGAGTGGATTTGGAGGGGCAAAGGGAAGATCATTAGCATCTCTGACCTCTGCTTCTCTGAATCCTTTATGAGTTCTATTTCCTCCTCCTCCCCACCATGTGTAGGTATCACTTTTCACCATTTGCTCCTCTCATTCAAACTGCTCTTTCTTGCAGATTGTACTCTTTCTCATTCTCTCATAACTGCAAAGTCTCTGTCAGTACTTTCTAAAATGTCAGCTCTCCCTCTAACTGGGTTAATTTTTAGATTTCCTTGAAAATCTAATTTTTAGATTTTCAATTTTTAGATTTTCTTGAAAAACTAGGCCTGTCTTCCTCCAGAGCCACCATAGCTCACTGTTTATCATCATTGTACTTTGCAGTATAAGGACTGTGGCTGTCTGCATACTATTCATTGAGAAAATTATAGTTAAGTAAGGAAGTAATATTTTTCTTCTTAAAACAACTGAGGAGGATCAGACCATATCCATTCTTCAACTCAATGCTGCTATGTTAACTTGATTGGACAGAAACTATTGGTGCAATTAGGCAGATTTACTGCACTTTCCAGGGCATGCAGTGGTTGAAATTAAAAATAATTCCTAAGATACAATGTGCAATTGAGAGCATAGCATGGCAACCACGTATCTGATAAATGTCCTATAATACTGTTCCAATTCATTGGCCTAAGTATTCTGACTCTAGAGCATATACTTTTAGTACTTCACCGTCTTGGACATGGGAGTTGGACAGAAAGGGAGACACCAAATGTGATGCCAGAATTTTGATTTCAAGTGATGGGGAGAATGATGAGAAGTCACAAGGGCACCAAGTTTTGAGGGGAAGACAAAGAGTTCCATTTCAATTTGTGCTATCTAAGAGGAAGCATCCATTAAGCAACTGGATATGAGGAAGAAGGGAGTTTAGAGAGTGTGGGTTTTAGGAAAGTAACTGTAGCTACAGAGATTCAGGAGTCATAAGCATAGAAGTGGTAGTTAAATTGACAGTGGATATGCTTGTCCCTTTCAAGTATGTGGAATCAGAAGGAAAAAGGGCTTAATTTTCCTCCCCTTTGCTGCACCATCAAATTCAAGACATCATTTTTTTTTTTTTTTATCTTCTACATAGTCTCCTTACTGGTCCTTATTTTGACTCCTTGTCAATTCATTCCCCTACATAGCCTGTATCCAGGGTGATCTTTTAAAATGTGGACCAGTAAAGTTTAAAACCTTCAGTTTTCTCATACTGGGAGTAAAATCCAAACAGTTTATTTGAAAAGTCTACAACACCTTGGATGTCTATAAGGCACATGCTCTATCTTACATCTAACTGTATTTTACACTATTTTCCACTTTTTACTGTAAGCTCCAGTCGTGCTAGCGTTCTTTAAATTTCTGGCAAACACCAAATTCTTTTCCACACCATGGTCTCCAGTTCATCTGCTGTTATCTTCTTATCCTTCAATCATCAGCTTAAATATCACTTGCTCAGAGAACTTCCCCCTAATGCCCAAATGTAGAGTTCTCCATTGTTACATCTTATTATTTTGCTTCATAATACTTATCTCAATTTAGGATTATATAATAATAGATTTCTCACAATGAAATGGGGGAGGCAGATATTTTATATTATGTATAAAATTTGTTTGTGAGAGATCTACTCAACACTCAGTGCCTACCATGTAGTAAATACTCAACAAGAACTTGTTGAAACAATGAGTCTATAATCATTCAAATTATCTATAGTCTACACTATAGTCAATATTCTCTATCATTTATGCTGTACTTATTTCTCTATCATTTCTTTATATGATTCTTCTTGCACCAGGCACTAAGTAATTGGAACTTTAAAGCCTCATTTTTAGTCTCCCCACATGTTTAAAGAGATCTTTGTTATACCTTATGCAAGCAGCTGTGGGTGAATTTCTGTCAAGATCAAATAAAGACAGCAGCATTCAGCTGGAAGACAGGAATGACCTTCTTTCTGTACGTTCTGTTTAGGAAAAAAAACTTATTTCCATAATTGGCTATGGTGTTGTCTATAAATATTATGCAAACTACCCTGAGTCCTTATAATAACCTTATAGGTTTTAATGAGAAATGAGTGGCAATGGCCCTGATGACAAGCAATCCTCTGGGTATGAATGTTTCCAGCATGCTTATGGAGCAGGATGGCAAGGTTAGGGTTCATGAAGTAAAGGCAGGTGAAGCAGAACGTGTACTTTTACTAGATCATCTCTCTCTTTTTTTTTTTTTTTACTCCTTTCCTACTTTATCTGTTTCCTCTAGGGTAGATGGTGAAATAAGGGAGAATATAGAAAAAAGGTAAGAAATCTTACATGTAATCTGGTTGTAAAGGCTCTCTAATAAAGAAGGGGCTATAAGGGGCCCCTAATAAAGAAGGCACTGCATACCCAGTGTCTCCAGAGATGACCTCCTGTGACCCAACTCAGCCCCTGCTCCTAGAGGGGCACCTTCTCTCTGTTTCTCTTGGATTTCTCTATTCCAGGCAGTGAAGTAGGTTATATAGGGTAGCTCTAGCCAGGTTACTTTCTGTGGTTTCACATTGGTCTTAGAAATTCATATTGTTACTTCAGCTATGGGGAAACTAGAGTGTTCTCCCTTGCCTCCTCCTCTGTTTGCTACCACCATGGGCAGCTCCAGGCACCTTCACAATCTTCAGGTGAAAGGCAAGCATCCATTTTCCTGTTCTCAGATACCTTCAATTTCCAGGGTAACATATCAAGTGTTTCCATGAACTCACTCTCTGAGTTCCAACCTTGGTGGTCACGCTGAGATGGACCTCTGCTTCTGTGGTTCCACCTTGAGTAGTGAGATGTTTGTCTCCCCTTCTCTGAGGTTACTCCCAGTCTTCAAGAGTGGCTCTCCAGGAGTTCTATCCAATGGGAGAAAAGAAGAACGCCAATATGCTTTTCTTTGAATCCCCTTACCAAGTGTTCTCCATGCCTCTGTCCTTTCCCCCACTTAAATCCCTTTTCAAAATAGCAACCAGAGTAATGTTTGTAAAAAGTCAAGTTACATGTTATCACTTCTTTGTTCAGAATTTTCCAGGGGTTTCTCATTTCACTCAGAATAAAAACAAATTCAAAGTTCTTATAAATAATAATAAATAACATTTAATAAAATAATAAATAACATGCAAAGTTCTTATCATGGTCCATAGCCCCCCTTGATATGCCCCCTCACTATTTCTCTGGCCACATTATCTTCTATTTCTTTACTTTAGCTCACTCTGCTCCTTGCTTTTTTTTGTTTGTTTGAACACACCAGGCATGCTCCTTTCCATATGCCTAGAATGCTCTTCCTCTGAATATCATTTGGCTACCTTCTTAATCTACTTCAACTTGGATGTCATCTCAGAGAGACCTTTGCTGACTACCTTATCTGAAATGGCCCTCCCATTCTTCTAGTATCTGAGCAGCACTGACAGTGTACATCCTGAGCTTTAAAAATCCACAGCCATTATGTCTTTCCTTGAGTCTAATACAAATATGCATTTTTTTCTTTATTGATTTTGAAAAATATATCCATTCATTTAGCTCTTGTGTTCCTGGGAAGGAAGGATTATTATGCTCTTTATTAGTTCTGCAGCAAATAGGTACTTGATAAATGCTTTTTGAAGCCTGGAGGAAAATCCAGACAGACGAAATAGTTTCTATAGCTCTCTAAAGCTCACTACAGGACATGACATTTACTGATTTATATAGTTTGGTTATGGAAAGTTATAATGAATTTTTTGTAGGCTTCCTACACTCTAGTTTCTACTCTAACCCTTTATGTATAACACTGTCATACCACATTTTAAAAAGAACTGCTGTTATCACCTTCCTTCTGTACTTGCAGCCTTCAAAATAATGCATATGTAATTATATGTGTGCATAATGCATGCTTGTGTGTATCATATTCTGCCAAAGCTTGCTTGCTCTTTCCTTCCTTCTTTGTGATAAAGGAAGCCTCCTTTATCACTATTATTTAGTAAACATCATTACATACTGGTCTGTTTTAGGTATTTTACCTAAAAGATTTCCCTTAAGACTTTAGGGGACTGTTGGGAAGACATGATTCGTTCTGAAATGTGAGGATATGAGATTTGGGGGGGGGGGGGGCAGGGCAGAATGATATGATTTGGCTGTGTCTCCACCCAAATCTCATCTTGAATTGTAGCTCCCATAATTCCCAGATGTCACAGGTGGGACCCAGTGGGAGTTAATTGAATCATGGGGGTGGGTTTTTCCCATGCTGTTCTTGTGATAGTGAGTAAGTCTTATGAGATCTGATGGTTTTATATAGGGGAGTTCCCCTGCATAAGCTCCCTCTTGCCTGTTGCTGTGTAAGACATCCCTTTGCTCTTCCTTCATCTTCCACCATGATTGTGAGGCCACCCCAACCATGTGGAACTGTGAGTCCATTAAACCTCTCTTTCCTTTATAAATTACCCTCTCCTAGGTATGTCTATTAGCAGCATTAGAACAGACCAGACTAATACAAACGTTTTGCAAGGATCCATTATTATCCTCATTTTACAGGTGGAGACAATGGGGCTTGTACTGGTTAAGTAGACTTCCCCAGGTTACCCAGCTAATAAGTGGTAGAATTGCAACTGGGAGCAAAGTCTGCCTCTTCCAAAGCTGCTATACCAATGTTTCCTCAAATTCAAAAAAGACCACTTTTATTTTCTTGTTTGGGTATTATTTTTTTACCTTTTCATGAAGGTATAATGTAGATACAATAAAGTACACAAATATTAAGTGTTTAGTTCAATGGATTTGTAAACATATGCTCATCCAAGTAACTACCATTCATATCAAAATATAGAACATCTCCAGCATCTCAGATAGATCACATTTTAAGGATCAGAAAATTTCTAAAGATGGCTAGTGCTAATTTATTTTTATCAAATTAACATAGGCCAACAGAAAACTGTATATAAACTCCTTATATTTATAGTACTTGTATGGTACTATACAAATTTATAATTTATATGTAAATGTATAATTTTAATATGAAACTAAAAACTCAATACAATTTCAATTAGGATAAATTTAATGAGACAGATAATTTTTTTTTTTTTTTTTGAGACGGAGTCTCGCTCTGTCGCCCAGGCTGGAGCGCAGTGGCCCCCATCTCGGCTCACTGCAAGCTCCGCCTCCTGGGCTCACGCCATTCTCCTGCCTCAGCCTCCGGAGTAGCCCACCACCACGCCCGGAGAATTTTTTGTATTTTTAGTAGAGACAGGGTTTCACCGTGTTAGCCAGGATGGTCTGGATCTCCTGACCTCCTGATCCACCCGCCTCGGCCTCCCAAAGTGCTAGGATTACAGGCGTGAGCCACCGCGCCCGGCCGACAGATAATGTATTGTTAAAATAAAATCTGCTCACCATGTGAATATACTACTGATTTTATATCTAGATTCTTTGCATTTGTTATGTTGATGTCACTATGTGATATCTTTTCCCCATTTGAATTGTATCAGAATCTTTATTCATACATTACTCTATGATGTCATTTAGACTTTGTTGGATGTGAATACATAATTTATGTTTATTATTATTTCTGAGTGACAAATAGTTATATACATTTATAGGGTACAATGTGATGTTTTCATATATACAATGTATGATTAAATTAAGCAAATTAATATATTCATTACCTCTTTTACCTATCATTTATTATAATGAGACATATGAAATTTATTCTTATTTTGAAATATACAATATGTTATAATAGACTATGGTCACCCAATGCCTGTACCCCATTGTATCTGGGAAGTAATTAACTTGCTTTTGATTTTATAGGCTTATAGGCAGACGGGACTTGCCTAGTCTCATGATACTTTGGACTTTTGAGTTAATGCTGAAATAAATGAGTTAAGACTTTTGGTCTTAACTACTGTGCAATAGATCTCAAAACATATTCCTCTGTCTGTCTGAAACTTTGTGCCCTTTAATCAACAATTCATTTCTCCCCTCCTCACCTCCTCAGTCGTTGTTAACCATCATTCTACTCTCTACTTCTATGAGTTCAACTTTTTTAGATTCCACATATGGGTGAGATTCTGCAGTATTTGTCTTTCTGTGCCTGGCTTATTAATATTACTTAGCATAATGTCCTCCAGATTCATGCTGGTTGTCACAAATGACAGAATTTACACACTTTTTAAAGTTAAGTAGCATTCCATTGTGTATATATACCACATTTTATCTATTCTCTGTTTATTGATACTTAGGTTGATTCTATAATCTTGTCTATTGTAAATAATGCTGCATGAACATGGGAGTGTAGATACCCCTTTGACATGTTAATTTCACTTCCTTTGGATATATAACCAGTGTGGGATTACTGGATCACAGGATAGTACTATTCTTAGTTTTTTGAGGAACCTTTATACTATTTTCCATAATGATTGTATTAATTTGCATTTCCACCAACAATACACAAGGTGTGTCTTTATTGGCAGCGTGAGAACAGACCAGACTGTTTTCTCTGAGTCCTCGCCAACACTTTGTCTTTCATCTTTTTGATAAGACATTCTAATACATAAGAGATGATATCTTATTGTGGTTTTCATTGCATTTTCTAATGATTAAAGATGTTGAACTTTTTTTAATGTACCTGTTGGCCATTTCTCTGTCTTCTTTTGAGAAATGTCTGTTCCTTTACCCATTTTAAAATCAGATTATGTTTTCTTGCTATTGAATTCCTTATATATTTTGGATATTATTAATACTTTATCAGATGTATGGTTTGTAAGTATGTTATCGTATTCTGTGGGTTGTCTCTTAACTTTATTTCTTTTCTGTGCAGAAGCTTTTTAGTTTTCTGCCATCCCATTTATCTATTTTTGCCTTTGTTGCCTGTACTTTTGGGGTCATATTCAAAAAATTATTACCCAAATCAGTTTAATGAAGATTTTCTGCATGCTTTCTTCTAGTATTTTTACAGTTTTGGGTCTTACAATTAAATCTTTAATCCATTTTCAGTTTATTTTTGTTTATAATGTGAGACAAAAGTCCAATTTCATTTTTCTGCATGTGGATATCCAGTTTTCCCAACACCATTTATTGAAAAAACTGTCATTTCTCTATTATGTGTTCTTGGCACATTTGTCAAAAATCAATTGACCATGAATTTATGGGTTTATTTCTTGACTCTGCATTCTGTTCCATTGTTTGATGTGTCTGTTTTTATGCCAGTACCATGCTGTTTTGATAACAATTCTCTTATAGTATGTTTTGAAATCAAGGAGTTTGATGCCTCCAACTTTGTTCCTTTTTGGCTCAAAATTGTTTTGGCTACTGGGGGGCTTTTGTAGTTCTAGACAAATTTAAGAACTGTATTTTCCATTTCTGTGAAAAATGACATTGGAATTTTGGTACAGATTGCATTAAATCCATAGATCACTTTGGTAGTATGGACATTTTCACAATGCTGATTCTTCTAATCCATGAATACAGGACATCTTTCAATTTATTTTTGTTTTCTTCAATTTCTTTCATCAGTGTTTTATAGTTAAATATACAGGTCTTTTACACCAAAGTATAAAGATCTTTTACACCTAACTATTGTTAAACTTACCTGTAAGTAATTTTTTTTTGTTGCTATTGTAATGGGATTGCTTTCTTAATATTCTTTTCAGATAGTTTACTAGCACATAGAAACATTACTGATTTTTGTATATTGATTTTGTATCCTGTAAGTGTACTAAATTTATCAGTTCTAACAGTTTTGTGGTGAATTTTTTTCTTTTCTTTTATTTTTTGAGATAGGGGTCTCACTATATTACTCAGGATGGTCTCTAACTCCTGAGCTCAATTGATCCTCATACCTCAGCCTCCCAAATTGTTAGGATTACAGGTGTGAGCCACAGCACCTGGCTTTGTGGTGAGGTCTTTAGAGTTATATATATATAAGATTATTTTGTCAGGAAATAGAGACAATTTCTTTCTTCCTTTACTATTAAAATGCCTTTTTATTTCCCTTTTGCCTAATTGCACTGGCTAGAACTTCCAGTACTATGTTGAGAAGAAGTGATAAGAGTGGGCATCCTTGTTTTGTCCCTGATCTTAATGGAAAAGCTTTTAACTTTTCACTATTGAGCATGATAATAGCTATGGGTTTTCATATATTCATTGTGTTGAAGTACATTCCCTTTAATCTGTTGAGAGTTTATATCATGAAAAGGTATTGAATTTTGTGAAATACTTTTTCCATATCTATTGAGATGATCGCATAATTGTTATTCTTCATTTTGTTAATGTGGTGTATTATATTTATTGATTTCTACATTTTGAAACATCCTTGCATCCCAGGGATAAATCTCTGGATTTAATGTGTTGTTGAATTTGTTTTACGATATTTTGTTGAGGATTTTTCGCATCTATGTTCAGCAGAGATATTGACCTATAATTTTCTTCTCTGCTATTGGTCATTGTCTGGCTTTGGTATCAGGGTGATGCTCATCTTGTCAAAAGAGTTTAGAAATTATTTTTTCCACTTCAGTTTTTGGAAGAGTTTGAAAATAATTGGCATTAATTCTTCTTTAATGTTTGGTAGAATTATGCAGTGAAGCCATCTCGTCCTCAGCTTTTCTTTGATGGTAGACATTTTTATTACTTATTCAATCTCCTTACTCATTATTGGTCTGTTCAGATTTTCTATTTCTTCATGATTCAACCTTGGTAGGTTTGATGGGTATGTAGGAATTTATTTCTTCTAGATTATTCCATTTGTTGGTGTATATTTATAGTAGTTTCTTATAATATATTTCTGTGGATTACTTTTCTTGGCGGTCTCCTCTTTCATTTCTGATCTCTTCATTTGTCTTCTTTTTCTCCTTTGCCTCGCTAGAGGCTTGTCAATATTGTTTAGCTTTTCAAAAAATGAACTGTCAGTTGTTTTTATTTTATTCTGCTTTTTTTTCTAATATCTATTTCTGCTCTGTTCTTTGTTATTTGCTTCCTTCTGCTAATAGGTTTTACTTATTCTTATTTTTCTAGTTCCCTGTGGTATAATATTAATTTATTTGAGATCTTTCTTCCTTTTCAAAATATGTATTTATTACTACAAACTTCACCCATAAGACTGTTCTCACTGCATTTCATAAATTTTAATATGTTGTGTTTCCATTTTCATTTGTGTCGGTATTTTGATTTCCTTTTTGATTTCTTCTGTGACTCATTGATTGTTTAGGAGCATGTTGTTTAATTTTCACATATTTTTGTATTTTCCAGGATTTCCCTTGTTATTGATTTCTTTTTTCTTTTTTGAGACGGAGTCTCGCTCTGTCGCCCAGGCTGGAGTACAGTGGCGCAATCTCGGCTCACTGCAAGCTCCACCTCCCGGGTTCACGCCATTCTCCTGCCTCAGCCTCTCGAGTAGCTGGGACTACAGGCGCCCACCACCACGCCCGGCTAATTTTTTTGTATTTTTAGTAGAGACGGGGTTTCACCGTGGTCTCGATCTCCTGACCTCGTGATCCGCCCGCCTCGGCCTCCCAAAGTGCTGGGATTACAAGCGTGAGCCACCGCGCCCAGCCCCTTGTTATTGATTTCTAATTTCATGCCACTGTGATCTGAAAAGATACTTGTTGATTTCAATCTTCTTACATTTGTAAGTTTATTTTCTTGGAGTTCCCTGAACTTCTTTAAGATGATTTTTCTGAACTTTTTGTCAGTCATTCCATAGATCACCATTTCTTCTTGGTCCATTATTGGAGCTTTATTAGTTTCTTTTGGTGCCATCTTTCCCCAATTTTTCAAAATCCTTGTGTCTTTACACTTATACCTGTGTACTTGAGGAGACCACCACCTCTTCTGGCCTTTATAGTTGTTCTTTGGTGGTGACAGATCTTTACTATTTAGTCTATCCTGAGGTTCTGGATGCATCAGCTGGCAGCAACCCTCAACAGGCATGTCTTGGTGTTGGTCTTTCTTCTTGTGCTGGGTCACTTCCTGTGCTCTGAGATTGAATGGTACAGCTGGCTGTGCTCCATGGTCTGGTGAGACTACTGACTAGACTCTACCATTAGGCAGAGTTGTTGTTGGACTGTGATAGTTTCTGATCAGGCAAGGTCTTTAGGAGATACTCTTGTCTCGAATCTGTCGTTAGGCAGGGCTGTGTACTTGGCTTTGAGGTTAGGTGATGTCTCTGGGGTTGCTGCTCAGCCACATGGAGTGGGTAGGGCCAGAGACTATCTCCAAAGATATGTATGGATTTGGGCTTGCCTCCTGGCCTAGGGTAGGTTTAAGCAGAGCACTGAGGCTTAATGGAGTTGCTATTCAGCAGCTGGGTTTGGGTGGGGCCAAATGCTCCCTCAGAGGGTACTCACTAGCCTGTAGTTGCCTCCTGGCCTGGGGAAGACTTAGGAGAGCACAGGTGCTTAGTTGGATTACCTCTTGGCCACTGGGGTTGGGTGAGTCTGGATGCTCCCTTCAAGGGTAATCACCAACCTGCATTTACCTCCTGGCCTGGGAAAGCCTTAAGGAGAGCACTGGGGATGTGTGGGAATACTAGCTAGGGACGTGAGTCTGATAGACTTGTAGACATGCTTCCTGCAACATGATGCTATTCGCTAGTATCTCTGGTGTGGTGCCTTTATTGGCCAGAATTCGGAGCAATGGCCAAGGTCTGCACACTTGTCACTGTGCGCCCCACCCCATTCTTTGTTTCTAACTGACCCAGGTGGTGTAGCCCTGCTGGTACTACCAGTGTTTCCTGTGGGATGAGACAGAAGTGAGCCTCTTGCAAAGGGTCCTAAAATGGTGGAGAAGCTGAATGTCTGCCTCCAACTCATTTTTTCTCAACATAGAAACCATCAGTCTAGGGGGGAGTTTTCTGTGTGTGGTGCTGTGCTGGCTTGAGAAGGGTAACATAATCAGGTAGAACCATTACTCTTGCCCTTCAAGTGTAGCTTTTCTAAGTTCTGTGACGCAGGTGGGTGTCTCAGCCTTACTCTCAAGTTACGGGATATTCATGAAGGTATTCTTGTCTGTGAATAGTTGCTGGCTGAACATCTATTGGGGGAAATGAAGGTGGAGCTCTAATTTCACCATCTTGCTAAAGTCACTCTCCACAATCATTTATGTTTTGAGTCAGTCTCTATTTTGTTCTCAGGGGCCGTCAATAATTAAAGTAGTTTGTGCCAATATAATAATGTACATATTGAAATGTGGGTACTGAAATCTCTGGTCAGTACATGGTATTAATGTGGCCATTAGGATAAATCTATCAAACTATATATATTTGCTTAATCAAATAAATAAAAACACAAAATTTAAAAATTCTTATAGAAAACTTGTGGATGACTTGGGCTATCTCCATGAAGTTTTAGTTTGGGAAACACTGTGTTCTGCCATGCTTACTCTAATGTCTGAGCCCCAAGGCCTGCCATGTCATGAGTCCTCTCTACTTAGAAACTACTACTGGTAACAATACATACCTTCGGCCGTAGTTAGCTTGGTGTCCTCAATGTCTTGGGAAGGCGTTATGGATATATCTCATACATTCCTTAACTTTCCCAAAAAACTCTCCTCTAAGCTATTGCCTATCTAATGCTGACTATTCTTAAAATCCCAGTTAAAGTTCTACCTTCTTCATAAAATCATTCCCAATGTATTAAATCTGTACGAATCTCCTTTTCCTGCAGTATTATATCCATATTTTACGACTTATAATTTTTTTTGCAACTTAGCATAATATATTATAGTCTTTTATTGTTTATTATTTATTCTATGTCTGTTACTCTTGACCCCCAAGTAGATTTTAAGAATTTGGGTTCAGGAAATTTAAGTTTTGTGATAGTGTGGTGTCCATTAATTATGGCTCCATTACATATTAACTCTGTGAATGGTAGCCTTTGAAATTGTTTTCACGTTTAAAAATTGACATTGGGAATTCAGAGGAATTAACACATTTAAGAAAGCCTATAATGTCTTAGGAAAAAGTAACTTCATGTTGGATGTTTTTTTCTATACTGAAGAAAAGTATGGATGTAACTGCATGAAGACTTACTAAGAAGATAGTGAGCCTGAAAGACATTGAAATTACTGATTATTACTCATAATTGGTGTTAAAAGAAACCATCAAAAGAAACATAAAATAGTTTACAAGTGACTTTGGAGTCCTGTAGAGCTGGAATGATCAAAACAAGTAGCTGTTAGAAATGAGTAGTTGACTGAGTGTATAGTATCATGACACAGGCATGAGTTTCGTATACTATTTGGGCACATGGGGAAAGTTGGAACATACCTGGAAACACCCAGAAGGCAACCTAAAATTTGAAAGCAGTTTAAAGATAATATTTTTTAGACACATTAAAACCAAATAAGATACAGGAAAGCAAACCTGGCACTGACAGATCAATAGTGAAAATGATGCATTCTCGCTGGAGAAAATAAGGAAGAGGAACATTAATAATATTTTTGGCCAGAAATACCTTCACACCAATGCAGAATATAAATAATGAAGAAAGTGAATTTGGTATGCTAAGACAGTATGTAATTATTATCTTGGGATCATGGTGGGATGACATTTAGAACTAAAAGTAAGTAATGGAAAAGTCTAAAGACATACCTTGTTCAAAGAAGACACCAAAAAAATGGTAGTATACTTGTGAATGTGCTTTTCTTTTTCCTTTGAAAAGTTAAAGCAGTGAAGTAAACTTCTAGTCCAAGCCTAATCTGATAAACAAGAGATAACTCCTTGGAGATGTAAAAATGTAAAAGAGCATGGATAACAGTGATCTCATTTTGGAGTTTGTAAAACCAATGAAAGGAAATGAGGCATTGTAAGGCCCACTAACTCATGCTAAGTAATGACAGCTCTTACTTATTGAGCAGTTACAATATAAAGGGCATTGTACTAAGAATTTTATATTGATTGCCTCATTTAATTCTCTTTTTTTTGAGACAGTCTCGCTCTGTCGCCCAGGCTGGAGTGCAGTGGCGCAATCTCAGCTCACTGCAAGCTCCGCCTCCTGGGTTCACACCATTCTCCTGCCTCAGCCTCTCCGAGTAGCTGGGACTACAGGCGCCTGCCACCACGCCCGGCTAATTTTTTGTATTTTTAGTGGAGACGGGGTTTCACCGTGGTCTCGATCTCCTGACCTCGTGATCCACCCGCCTCGGCCTCCCAAAATGCTGGGATTACAAGCGTGAGCCACCGCGCCCAGCCTTGCCTCATTTAATTCTCACAATTATCCCAGTGTATTTATATAAGAATATATATGAGTAATATATATTCATATATATGAATAATATATAATATATAATGAATAATATATATGAAAAAATATATATACACATAATTATAAAATAATATATATTCTCTTATATAATAAACCTATGTTTATTTGGTTCTCTCTTTTTCACCTTCATTGTAAGAATTGAGTGATATAGAGGAATGATGCCAGTGATGTTTTATTTATTCTTCTGTTTGAATTTTATGGGTTTTGTTTTTGTTTTTGTTTTTGTTTTGAAACAGAGTCTCACTCTTGTCACCCAGGCTGGAGTGCATTGGCACGATCCCAGCTCACCACAACCTCTGCCTTCCGGGTTCAAGCCATTCTCCTGTCTCAGCCTCCCAAGTAGTTGGGATTACAGGCGCCTGCCACCACACCCGGCTAATTTTTGTATTTTTAGTAGAGATGGAGTTTCACCGTGTTGGCCAGGCTGGTCTCAAACTCCTGACCTCAAATGATCTGCCTGCCTCGGCCTCCCAGAGTGCTGGGATTACAGGCGTGAGCCACTGCGCCCAGCCTGAATTTTATGATCTTTAAAAAGTAGGAGAAAGATAATAACATTTAAAAGGGGATATCATATCAGGATTAGGCTTTGTTGCTGAGAACTTAAAGTTGCAGAAGTTTTAACAGGACAGAAATAATTTCTCTTTCTTGTTAAAGTCTGAAGTTGAATAGTTTATGACTGGTACAGTATCTGTGCTCCACAGCGTTCTTGTGGACCCAGCCTTCTTTGTGGCTTTGCTGCATATAGGCATCATTCTTGAGGTCACCTCATAATCTACTATGGTATGTCTGCTCTAGTTCCAGCCATCACTTCTGTAATGCAACCATCAGTAAGAAGGAAGTGAAGAAAAGCATAGCTCTATGCCGTAAAGATACGTGCTAGTTCCTCTTACTTTCCTTGGACAAATTTAGTCAGATGGCCACACTTAGCTACAACGACGGGTGGGAAATGCAAACTTTATTGTAGATATTTGTGTTTCTACCTATTTGGAAGTTCTGTTAGTAAATAAAAATGAAACAGACACATATTGGGAGACATCTAGCAAATATTGAGAGATATTGGTAACCAAATTCAAATAGAAAAGATAAGTGAAACCTATAATAATTGTGTCAGGAAGGATAAAAGGCTAGTATAATCTGAAGCTTATAGAAGATACTAACAAAACACTGGCTTTTGCTTGTTTAAATTAAAAAAAATTAGCATAGCAGTAAACCAAGACAGTGACAGTTCTTCGGGAAAATTCTAATGTTAACAGGTGATGGAAAAATAGTAAATTTAATACTCTTTTGTTTTTACCTCCTCTATCAAAATAATTATTAAAATTTCTTATTTCGAGACAGAGTCTTGCTTTGTCACATGGGCTGGAGCGCAATGGTGCGATCTTGACCTCCTGGGTTCAAGCGATTTTTGTGCTTCAGCCTCCCAAGTAGCTGGGATTACTGGCATGTGCCACCATGCCTGGCTAATGTTTGTATTTTTTTAGTAGAGACAGGATTATACCACACTGGCCAGGCTGGCCTTAAACTCCCAGCCTTAAGTGATCTACCCACCTCAGCCTCCCAAAGTGTTGGGGCTACAGGCATGAGCCAATGTGCCTGGCTAAAAATAATTATTAAACTGGAAGGAGAAGAACATGTTGATAAGGAATTAAAGCCAAAAATATGATAGCACCTTGATTCTGGCTCTCATTCTTTGCCTGCATTATCTCAGCAACCTTTTAAAAAATTCTTGCTGCTGCTTGAGATGCATTTCCTCTCCTCAACCTCCAATCCAGTAAAGAAGATAACTTCTTTACTCTCACAAATTATTTCTCTAAAAATAAATCTTGTCATTCCACTGCTTAAGCATTATTTTTGTTCTCTATGATTTCTAAGTCCAGACTTCTTACCATGGCACACAAGGCCCTTCACAGTATGTTTTTATGCTTTTTGAGTTCTAGCTTTTCCAAACTTCTCAACGATCATTGACCTTACTAATCTGTTGGCATAAATATCATAAATATCTTTCTTTGCCTGCAGAATTCATGGACGGTCTTTAAGACCCAGCTTACATATCTCTGCCTTTTTAAAATCATGCAAAGGTGGATAGTTCCTATTCTGTATTCACATGATATTCTGTATGTATTCCTATTACAGCACTTGTCATGTTGTAAATAAATACGCACTGTTTACACATCTGTGTCCCCTGCTAAACTCTAAGTTCCCGAGGGGAAACAATTTTAAACATATTGCTTAGCATCTAGTAAATGTTCAAAATGTTTATTGACTGATGAGTGCATGCAGATAGTCTAAATTAGTTCAAGTCCTTGGGGTCAAATGAAATACATGCTAAAATAGCAAAACAAAAAAATCCATCTGTGACTTAGGAGTTATTGCCAGTTATCTTGAAGGAATTTTGGGTAGTTGAAGTGTTAAACGACTGGAGATAGGAAATGTCCCAATTTTCATAATGGATGTAAGAGTGTATCTAGAAATCATAGACTCACAAGCTTGAGGCCACACATAATGGTGAAGCAGATTATTAAACAGATGGCTTGTTAGCACCTTAGAAAACAAATTGAAGTATACATGTCTATTGCTATATTTGAACCCTTCCTACTTCTATAAAGGAGATATTGATTACTAGTAACTGGTAAACGTTTTGCTAAGGATAAGTAAAATTATTTCAAACTCTTACCTTTCTTGAAACTTACTGATTAAGAATAGGGCCTGTGTATTTTGTAAGGCATTTGATAATGTCTCTCATGTGCTCCCTATTTTAGTTTTATGTGGGTCAGATAATGTATTTGTGCATTGAAAACTGAAACTGTAAAACTTTATACCAGACACTCCCTAATTTCAATGATTTTTAACACTTTCTTTATTTGCCATATTAATACACTGTCCTTTTACTTAGATTTTAAAAATAAATTCATTGCTTTTGCTTAAACTTAGCGTCACCCTAAGTAAAAATACCTATTAAGCCATACCTGTGATATATTTAACAATATACATAACTATGTATAGATACATAGCTATGAACCAAAAAATGCTCCATCTATCTTTTTTTATACAACGAATATATAAACTTAATTACTTTCAATGATGTAACCCTAGTGTAAAATAGAAGTTTAGGCTAATTCAAAATACCAGTGAGTAGATTTTTATCTATTGCAGCATTTCATGACACAAAGGCAGTTGATTAATGGATTGATATCAAGTTGGAGGGGTGTTTTGAATGACAAGCTGCAGGGCTGTGACCTTAGGCCTGACCTGCTTGACATTTTTGTTGGTGACTTGAAGACATAGGTGGTGAATTTGTTCAATTTGAAGTTACATAACCCAGAAGGAATAGCTGATATACTGAATGATAGAGCTGATTCAAGAAATTTTTGGCAGATTTATAGGTGAAAAATAGAAACATGATAGGAATTAATGTAGAAGATACACAAATAAATTAACAAAGATGTTCAAATAAAGAAAAGAGAAGATATAGCAAAAATACTTAAGCATTTCAATTGGCCACAGACTCATTAGTAGCCAAAAATCTTAGCTGATAACTAGATACAGATGTTCTAGAAAGTAAACGCAAACTTAGGTTCCAGGTGATACGCTCAAGAAAATGCTTTAAAACTGAAGCATCTATTCTAAAATACTAAAAATAGAACTACCATTCAACCAAGCAATCCCACTACTGGGTATCTACCCAAAGGAAAAGAAATCATCATATAAAAAAGATACCTGCACTCATGTTTGTCACAGCACTATTCCCAATAGCAAAGTCATGGAATCAACCCAAGTATCCATTAACAGATGATCAGAAAAAGAAAATGAGGTGTATACACAGCGTGGAATACCATACAGTCATAAAAAGGAATGAAATCATGTCTTTTGCAGCAATATGGATGGAGCTAGAAGTCATTATCCTAAGTGAGATAACTCTGAAGCAGAAAATAAAGTACCACAAGTTCTCGCTTACAAGTGGCAGCTAAACACAGATCATAAAGATGGATATAATAGACACTGGGGACTCCAAAAGCAGGGAGAGTAGGGAGGATGAGGGTTGAAAAATTACCTATTGAGTATAATGTTCACTATTTGGGTGATGGGTACACTAGAATCCCAAACTTCACCATTATGCAATATATCAAAGTAATAAACCTGCACATGTACCCCTGAATCTAAAATAACAATAATAAAACTGAAGTATTCAAATTAAGACAGTTGATTAGGCTGATCAATCCACAGCTGGAATATTGTGTTCAATTCTACCATATAATCCAGGAAAAATGTAGATTTATAGATCCTGTCATGTGAGAGACAGTTGAAGGAACTGAAATAAGTATACAGAAAAACATTCTAAGGTAAGCATGATGGTTAATTTTATGTGTCAACTTGACTGGGTTAAGGGATGCTTAGATCACTGGTAAAATACCATTTCAGGGGTGTTTCTGGAAAAGATTGGCATTTAAATCGGTAGGCTGAGTAAAGATCACCCTCACCAATGTAGGCTGGCATCATCCAGTCCATTGAGGGCCCAAATAGAACAAAATGGCAGAATGAAGGCAGAGAGATTTGCTCTCTGTTTGAACTGGAACATCCATCTTCTTCTGGCTTAAAAAATTTTAATTTTTAATTTTTTTGTGGGTACATATTAGGTATATATATTTATGGGGTATATGAGATGACATTCTGCCTTTGGCACTACTGGGTCTCATGACTTCAGCCTCAGACCGAATTAACACCATCAGCTTTCCTGGGTCTCCAGCTTGCAGAGGGCAGATCATAGGATTTCTTTGCCTCCATAATCCAATTTTCATAATAAAAATCTCTCTCTCTCTCTCTCTCTCTCTATATATATATATATCTCTACATATATCTGTTCTCTCTCCATATATATGTATATATGTACGTGTATATATGTATACGTATATGCATGTGTGTATATATATATAGACTTGTATTCTGTTTAGTTGCAAAAATAGACTAAGTGATCAAATCATTTCACAGCCCTGTTAATTGAGTTTTCTTAATAATTAAATTACATAGCTGTTTAATGATCCAATTAACTATTCTACAAATTGACCTTCAGATAACTTTGTAGTTCTGGCCTAAGTCAAGTAAACATGCTTGAAACTTTGGGCTGAGTTAATACAATGATGCTGCCAGATTTAACTAATTTGGGGGAATCAAAGGGAGATCAGACAACCACATCATTATTCAACCCAGGCAAAAAAAAATGTGTCTTGGCAATAGATTAGACATCACTTTTTGCCTTTATTTTTAGATGTTACATTCGAGAAGTTAATATCATTTTCCAAAAAGATTATTCAGCTAGCTACATATACTGCCACTGGGTGATAATAGCTGCTACTGCCAATACTTCCAAAAAGAGAGGCTTAAGTTCCAGAATGATTTTCTAGGATTTCTAAGTCATAGTACTTTTTGTGCCTTCACGACTTAATCATCATTTTTCTATATATTTTTATTTTATTGAAAATAAAATCTTGGCTGGGCACGGTGGCTTACGCCTGTAATGCCAGCACTTTGGGAGGGCGAGGTGGGCAGATCATAAGGTCAGGAGTTCGAGACCAGCCTGGCTAATATGGTGAAACCCCATCTTTACAAAAAGTACAAAAATTAGTCGGGCATGGTGGTGGGTGCCTGTAGTCCCAGCTACTCAGGAGGCTGAGGCAGGAGAATTGCTTGAGCCTGGGAGGCAGAGGTTGCAGTGAGATGAGATTGCGCTACTGCACTGCAGCCTGGGTGACAGAGTGAGACTCCTTCTCAAGAACAAAAAAAAAAAAAAAAAAAAAAAGGAATAAAAGTCTTACAACAGGTGATTTTAATTCTAATGATAATTTAGAAAAAAGAATATAGAGATAAGTTTATGGTGTAATTCATTACCTTTATCACTAACCCTTCACTGCTTCCATGAATCAACAAAAATCTTAGCTTGAAATCAAGGCACTTCCTAGCTACCATGTTCTCTCTTTGGAATACCTTCATCTCAGTGCTTGGCTTGTTTCTCTCAGTAGCCCAATGAAGCACTGCCTCAGGAATGAGCAGCTTATTGGTCTTTTTTTCCTCCCTTCCCCAGACTATTCACACTAATCATAGAAAAGCTTTAGTTTTCCTTTATAGTCTACTACTTTGAAATTCTCTTTTTATTTTTCTTTGATGTGTGCTAATAGCAAACTATAAAACATATTCCATCCTAAAAAATAAGCAATTGAGTTAAAACACTTTGAGATTATACTAGCCTTTTGTGTAGATTTTTGATATAAATCTTAGTCTTCATTTTCTTTGCAATTTTCAGAAAATGTATTTGCATTACCAAAGATGGATTATAGTAATTACCACTAATTTCTGTAATGAAATAGATATAATTTTGGGGGGAATTCTGACTTTAATTCCTTTAATTCACTTGCTGGCATCAATAATCTTCACATTGATGAAGCTAGAGGCAAGGGAGAGAAAGAGGATGAAGTAATCGAGATTGTGGTGATGCAAGGACTGCGTTTTCTTCTACAGTTACTAAAGCTAATGGACACAAAAAGTTTTAGGATGTGAACTCTGCAGATGTATTTTTAAGGTATTCACAAAAACTGGTTATGCAAGTTGCTTGTACTTTCTCTATTGCTCAGGCACCTAAATGACCTCAATCCACTCAGGGCTGTCCACTATGTCATGCAATTTTTGAGCAAGAAGACATTGCTTAAGGCTAGCCTTTGCAAAAATGGAGAAGAAATTTTGTGTAGGAAGAAAAAGTCCCTATGTGTTTAACTGACCACTTTAGCAGTTACAAGAAAGATTTCTTCTCACTCAATAGCTTTAGTTGTCAAAAAGAAAAATAAGAAGTGCAGAATAAGCCTTAGAAAAGGTTAAAGATAAGAAAAATACATCTTATACATAGTGCATTTATATATAAAGTAGTGCTTTCACACTCTGTACATGGTTGTAAGGATATTTAGGAGAGGCAAAAGATCATTCAGATTAGCAAATCTTTCTTCCAGAGGTCAACAGGAAAAACTCTTTAAATAACATTGCATGCAGCTTTTATATTCTTAAACTTTCTTCTAATGGTCAGTGGAGTTAAAAATGATCGCCAAGCCTTTTTTTTATAGTATATGATGATAATACCTTTTGATTCTATATTAAATAAAGGATTGCTAGTTTTCTTTTAATCAAAAATGTCTAAGTTGGCAAAAAAGGTATGACATCAGTGTGACATGATGCAAGAAACAGGGAATGTGAAAAACCTAGATCGTAGTCCAGGTTCTTCACTTTAATATTATAGCTATGTGGCCTTAGGAAACTTTAATTCATCAGCTACACTTTGTTCACTGGCAATGAAAGGAGTGATAATGGCTGCCCTGCCTTCCTTATAGGGTTGTGATGGACATCACTTGGGAATGTTGAGAAATGATCTACCGTAACAGCCACCATCAAACCTAGTTGTTTCAAAAAATGGCCAGCCTAGAAAGTCCTCAGCTCCACACATCAAACACTCCACATCCTCATTTTGAAACATCCCCCAACTGCTGCTTGCCTTTCTACAGTCAACCAAGAACTGCCAAATTATCTGAAGACCAATTAGAAAGTTTTCGCTACTTCTAAAAATCCCATCTTAATAGAACACTTGCCAATCGGATTGTTTCAGTATTTCCTCTATACAACTTAGTCTCCTTTCTAAAACTTCTGAACCCCTGCTGAAACAAAAGATAAGTTTCCTTGCTGCAAGTTTATGAACAAACACCCTTTCTTAATTTTGTCTTGAACTTAGGTTTGTCTTTGACAACCGTGTTTACATTTATGTGTTCCATAAATGTAAACACGGCTGCAGAGTTTTACATTTGCTAAAGGAGATGGCAAAATTAAAAATAAGCTTTAAGGGATCAAACTTAAGTTTATTTTGGAAAAGCAGACTGTAAGTAGATACCTGTTTTCATGCTTCAGAATCTAGGCTAATCATATTCCATACCAGCCATCATTTATAAGTGCTTTATTGGTACCATTTTAGAGTTAGCAGAGTGTGTCTCTGGAAGCTGACTGCCTAGCTTTGATCCCTGGCTCTAGCACTTACTAGCTGTATGAATGGGATAAGTTATTCAATAAATGCTAACATTTGTAGAGCACTTACTGTAATTTAGGCACTGTGATAAATATCTTATGTGAATTATTTCATTGAATCTTCAGTGAGGTAGGTATTATTATCATGCTTATTTTAGAGAGACTGAGAAAGGCAAATAATTTGCCCAAGATCACACCCAGCAGTTTCCATGTCAATAAATCAAGAAATATTAATAGTGTGTAGATAAAGTATTGTTGAAATAATTACATGAGACAAAGCATGTACACTGTTAGTCTAGTGAACTATCTGATATATAGGGATTATTCAGGGAATGTTTATTATAATTATTCTTACAGCTTTTGTTTTTTCTTTTTTTGAGACAGTCTTGTTCTGTTGCCCAGGCTGGAGGGCAGTGGCATGATCTTGGCCTGCTGCAACATCTGCCTCCTGGGTTCAAGTGATTCTCATGCCTTAGCCTCTCAAGGAGCTGGGATTACAGGCGTGTATCACCACACTCAGCTGATTTTTTGTATTTTTAGAAGGTATTTTGTATTTTAGGGGTTTTGCTATATTGGTCAGGCTGGTCCAAAAATCCAGGCCTCAAATGATCTGCCTGCCATGGCTTCCCAAAATACTGGGATTATAGGCGTGAGCCACCATGCCTGGCTTATTCTTATAACTATTGTAAGGTGAAAATAAATTGTCTACATTATTAAGGTCAAGAGACTTCAGCTGACCTTAAAAAAACAAAGCATAAGGTGAGGAAGGATAAATGACATATAGTAGTCCTCTCTTATCCATTACGGGCATGTTCTAAGACCTCCGGTGGATGCCTGAAACACATATAGTACCAAATCCTATACATACTATGTTTTTTCTTATATGCACATAGCTATGGTAAAATGCAGTTTATAAATTAAACACAATAGGAGATCAACAATAATAAAACAATTATTACAGTTATACTGTAATAAAAATTATGTGAATGTGTGCTTTCTCATTCTCTGTCTCAGAATCTCTTAATATTTTTGGACTGGGGAAACTGAAACTGTGGAGAGTGAACTGTGGATAAGCAGGGACAACTGTATTAGTATTGTAAAATAGAGACTGTTAGGTTAGTCAGAGAAGAATTCATAAGAACAAATGCTCCTTAATTGAAACCTTGCCATTGACACAGGAAAATGTCAAGGGGAAAAAGATAATGATATATTGATAGGGTCTGGTGGAAGACAGCTAGGGGCAGTTGTAAAACAAAGAAAATAACTGTAAGAATTATGATGATACACAGCAGGGGCTGAGTTTGGAGAAGGAGCACACCTACGAAGGAGTCATTGCTGTTCTAGAATTACTATATTCAAAGGATCAATATTTAAAGCTATGAGATGTGGGGAACATATATCTCATCCTACTCATGCCTTAATATTTGAAATGCCAAGACATTATAGGTAAGTCAGTATTTTGAAGGACTGGGGAAAATGGTAGTGGCCTGTAGATCGTAGTTCACCATAGTAGGGTTTGGTTATGTAGATGAATAGCACATGATTTTAAGTTTGGTTAGTCAATCAGTGTAGAAAGATCTGGATCACTGCAGGAAATTAAAAACTCCAGTAGGAGTGGTGCTAGAAGACTTCAGAAAATAAAGAGACCTCTAAGGTAGCAAAAGAAAAAAGCAAGAAGATGAGAAACAGGTGGAAAGGAATATCAAGGACAAATGGTGCTTAATTTATTTTTCTTTAGTCCCAATTTTAACAATGTCCATAAAAGAACACGATTCTACTTACCTAATCTCTATTGATTAATTGATATAAACTCTTTAAGTGTGAAACATTGTGAGACTAATGGGAATTTAAGATCAGGTGGGAGAGCACCAGGGTCATTGCAGGCCAATGAATGAGCTACTTTGAGGTTTGCAAAGCCATTTATATTGCTCTCTATAATATTTGCCTAGTCATTTAACCTCTGGGCTTCAGTTACTTCATCTGTAAAATGATGATGTGGAACTATATGATCTCTGGGGAACTTTGCAGCATTAAAATGTTAAGATTCTCTTTGGCTTACTTTTAAGGAAAAGGCATAATTCCTTTTGGTTAATAAAATATCAAGAAGTTCACATCTCACAAGTGTTGATGCAAATGGATTTATGCATACTCGCTCACATGTACACATATGTAGTGTTATAAAGATTATTGTGAAAATACTGACATAACTGGAGTGAGTGTCATAAAATTGAAGAGAAATCCATCTGACAAAATATTTTGTGTTTGCAGCATGAAAGAACATGAACGCTTTTACACAGAGTCTTCCGGCCAAAGGTGAGGGGATGTAGCAATTTATCTAAGTAAATTCAAACAATATTTACTCACAAAGTGAGAGCATCCGTCTTTTGCTCTGTATCCCTGTGTCTTTAAGAGGATAACAATTCCTTTTCCAGTTTCTTGCCCATAATTTGAAAATGGCTTTGTCCTAAGGATTTTTCATTTTGATAAGCATTTCTCTCAGAAAGATTAAAGCCAAGATTGACTAAACTCACCCTTATGAAGTATTTTAATTTAATTTTTCAAATCATTCAACCATTGCCAAGGTTCTATTGACAACTTCTTATGCAAAAAGCTTTATGAACTTAAAGCTTTAGATATGGCCAGCAGACCTGTACCTCATGAGGTATGGGATTTAAGGCAGGGTGAGGCATCCTTTCTTAATACTGGAAGTGATGAGACTTACTGGAAATGGGAACAATGGGGTTAAGCACTGAATAAAGAAAGAGAAAATAAGAAAAGCAAGGCTGAGAATCTCTCAACCTAATCCAACTAAAACACTCATGAAATCCTACAGAGAGATGGCTACAGCTGATGTTTCTGAGTAATACAATGTTATGTAAGAGAAACTGCTGATGAACATAAAAAGCTACTAACAAAGATACGAAAGACAAGAAAGAAGAGTAGATAAAGAAATAAGGTCTTTTGTGCAAATGGAAGGCCTCAGTGCTTTTCTATATGATGTGTACAAGTTGCTTATATTAGTGACATAAACAAGAGATGCATTTCCAAAGGACAGTTTGAAATTGTTGGTTGTTTCTGCAGACCCAGCAATAAAGACAATGAAGACTAACCAAAAGTTTAAGATTATTTCCTGTGCTTATAGGAAATAATCACTTATTCATTCATTATTTTTATGAAAATAAGCACATAATTTACATATTTTTTTATTTTCTAATCACTGGATAAAATATATGAAAATAAATGCCCTTGCCCTTAAGGAGTTTAAAATCTACTTGGAAATAAAATATAATGCTTTTATTTTTATTAATTCCCCATATGGCTCTGATACAGTAACTCATAAGAGACCTGAAAAATCAGGTAAAATTTTTTCCTCTGAAATTCTTAAGAGGGGTTGATAATAGTGTTTTCTTTATGTAAAAATCGGCTAAAAGATAGCTTAGTATGTTTTATTAGGCTGTTAGAGCCAAATTTATTTTCATCTTCAATATGCTGTAATTTTATTCAGAACCTATTTTTATTCTGCTAGATATTTCAATCCATAAATCCACATGGCCCAAGGGAAAAACGTCCTGGGAATGAATCATCTGTTCTGCTCAGTAGTTAGACTGCTGAAGTTGCAACAGCTGGAACGAATGTCTGCTTTGCATGATCTCCTTTATCTCCATAGAGCCCTTTAGACTTGTTCACACTCCCTCACTCTCCTTGGGGGAAAACTTCTAGCATCTGGTAGCTGGGACTAAATGTAAGTTAGAAATAGATGCTTTACTCTGTTTGTTATTTGGAGCCAGCCTTCTAGTTTTCTAGTTTGCTCTGGGCATGTAAAACATGGTGGTGGAGGTGGTAGTAGAGGTGTATATGTTTTTCAGGAAAATAGGAGTGCTGATAAAAGTGAATGAGGTGGTATGAAGTAGAAACTATGTAATGTTAGGAACCTTTGGTAAAGATGCTGAAGTTGCTTCTACTGGAGAGGAAAGAAATTTAAGGGAAACATAATAGTTGTCTTCAAATATCTGAAAGGTTGACATGTGAGGACTAAAAAAGATGATGGTGACTTTTAAGGTTCTAATAACTTCTAAGGAGTGGGAGATAGTGAGGTGCAGCATTTGGCTCAACCTAAAGAAGAACACAGACGTTCCCTGTGCTTATTGAAGCAGAGGCTAGTAGACTGTTCTGGTCTTGTGGAGGTGAAGTAGAGGAAATTAGACAAGGCGGTGAGACTGGGATGGGACTTGGGATGGGGAAAGCAAATGCGTTGAATTCCTGTGCCAAATGTGGTCAAGTTGTAAGGACTGCCTGGAGCACTGCAGGCCTCTGACACTATCCAAGCTTATGAGGAAGAAATGCTATGATTGATTAGACTAGATGTGCATGTTGTGCATTTTCTTTCCCTGGACATTCCTTCAATATCCTCTCCACTCTTTAGATTTGATGATGCTAAGGTGGTACTACTTGGTGCTACTACTAGCCCAACATACCTACCCTGCCCTATAGATTCAAAAGGCAACTTGGATCCATATTACTTGCTTTGTCCACCACTCCTTGTAGTTTGTTACTCGAGTGGATGTGTGTAGTTGGATTGGCCTGATTTGATTGAAAGCTTATGAGAATTTTACTCCCTGCTGAGGTATGGGATTAATAAAATTCCAAGGAAGCATAGTGATATACTGGGACATAATTTGGCTTCTACCCCACCACTCCACTGAGGTTGCCTCCACCAATGATGCCATGAAGACTGTTTTACCAAAACCAAAGTGCACTTGACAACTTCTGAAACACTTTATCTCTTGGCTCATATGATGCTACTTCCCTCTGCTTTTTTTCTACCTTACTAACTGCTCCTTCTTGGTATCTTTTACCCAAATCCACACACCAGAGTCAGATTCTTTTTAAGAAATGATAAAAATATATCTACCATTTTATCTACTATTCCTGTAGATTTAATTGCTACTCTTATATTGATAATTCTAACATTTCTAAATATAGCCAAGATCTTCAATCTGACCATTCTATCTGACAACTTGCTTGAAATTACTTCTTGGATGGCTCACAGGTATCTGAAATTTACCATTCAGTATGGACTGTTGATCCACCCCTCATCTCTTTCCTCCGCTCTTAACCATCCCATTGCACAACTGGCCACTCAGTTTATCATCTAGGAAATCTGAAGCTTATTCTTGATTCTTTTCCTTCTTCTACCTCCTGACTCCTCATCCAATCTATCATCATAAATGTCTACAAACTACATTTGGAGTGTTCCACTTCTTTCCATTATGCTGCTACCACTCTAGACCAGACTACTAGTGTCTGTCATCTAGATGATTGCAATAGCCTTCTAAATATTTGCCCACTGAAATCTAGTATTCACAGAGTAGTGAGAGTACTCTTTTATTCATTCAATGTTAATTTAACAAACATTTGATTGAGTACATGAAGGGCTTACCATGGATCAGGCTGTTTAAGGCTCCTGGAAGTCATCAGGGAACAAAACAAAGATCCCTGCCTTTGAAGAGCTTATATGTTCTTCCATCTTCTATGGAAGATGGACAATAAGTAATCAACATAATAAGTAAATATATAATGGGCTAGATGATAGTAAATGCTGTGGAGAAATTAAAAGTAAAGCATGATAAAGGGGCTAGAGAGTGCGGGGTAGTGATGATCCAATATTAAATAGGTCAGGATAGGTCTCAATGAGAAGGGGATCATTTCATGCGTTAACCAGTGGACATCTGAGAGAAGAATGTTCTAGACAAAAAACAGTAATTTTCTTTAAAATGAGAATATATCTGATGTGTTTGAGAGACATCAAGAAAGCCTGAGTGAGGGAGGAGGAGTGTAGAAGAGGAGGAGATCAGTGTTATGAGTGAGAATGGAGAGCCTTGTGGGACATTGTAAGAACTTTGGCCTTTACTCTAAAGGGAAGGAAGAACTATCGGATAGTTTTGGTAACAGACTTGCATAATAAAAGCCATATTTTAAAAGAATCATTTTGGCTGATATTTTGAGAATAAACACTAGGGGATAAGATTACAGTGGGAAGATAAGTTAGTAGGCTATTGCAGTAATCTAGCTGAGAGATAATGGGGCTTAGACAAGAATGGTAATGGGAGAGGTAAAGTAATTAGATTCTGGACCTATTTTGCAGATAGACCCAACAGATTTCCTGATAGATTTGATGTGGGATGTGAAAGAGAGATATTAAAGATGATTGCAAGGTTTTAGGACCAAGCAACCAGAAAAGATGGGACTGTCATAACATGAGATAGAAAAGATTAAGGAATACATTTAGTGGGAAGATCAGGAGTTTCAGTCTTGATCATGTTAAATTTGATATACTTATATTAGACATCAGAGTGGAGGTGTTGAGTAGTCAGTGGGCTATGCAAGTCTGAAATTCTGGAAGAGCACTCAGCTGGAATCTGTCAGCATGTAAATGGCATTTAAAGCCAGGAGACTGGAAGAGATCGTCAAGGGAGTGAATGTAAGAAAGAGAAGAGGACCAAGGATTGAGTGCTATGGTATTTTAAAATTAAGAGGCCAGAGAGAAGAGAACTCAGACAAAATAAAAAAGATGAAGAAGGTGAGAACAGTGAAGATGGAAAACAAGCAAAAGGTGTGGGGTTTAAAAAAAAAAGTGAAAAAAGGGCATTGACCAGAAGCAAGTCATTAGTTGATAAATCAAATAAGATGAAGATTGGGTTCAGCAATAGAGTTGGGGCCATTGACAGGAGCAGTTTTGTTGGATGGCTGAAAGCAAAGACTTTCTGTGTAGGTTTTGAGACAAAGAAATATGACCTATGAAGTGTTTAACAACTACAACAAAAAGAGAATAACCTAAATCAGATTTGGGTCTACTTAATCATTTTTAGAAAATGCATGTAAGAGAGAAACAACATGGAATACAATCAGCAAATTCCAGATTGTGGAAAATTAGAACAAAGGGATTGATTTTTTTCAACAAATACATTGCATGGAGGTGGGGATGGAGAAAGAGGAGAAGCCAGAGAGGAAGGGGAATCACATGGATTAAAATAGATTTAGGAATAAGGTGACCATGTCTTTCAGCTGGCATAAATCAGATTATCCTGATTTATGCTTATTTCTGACACAATTATTAATAGTGCTCCTTTTTACTCTTAGTTAGGTCCCAGTTTGGACAATAAAATATGAAGTCACCCCATTTAAGATACATAACAAATGCAAGTATAAACTTCATTGTAATCAAACAACAGACTGTTAAAGAAATATTTATGACATAAATGGGAAAATTGAACACTGATTATCTGATAATGTTAAGGAATTATGGTCAATGTTTTGAGGTGAAATTATGTTGTGATTGTATTTTAAAAAGCTTTATTTTTAGATATTTGTAGATGAAATGACAGGATTCCATGGATTGACTTAAAAATAATCCTGTATGTGGTGGGGGAGTTGATAACAATATAGATAAAACAAGAATTATAAATCATGAAGTTTATAGTTGTTAAAGCTGGTGATGAGTACATGGGAGTTCATTGCGCTATTCTCCTTTCTTTTGAAAATTTCCATAATAAAAAGTTTAGGAACGAGATTTAGAGAGAATGGGAGGAGAGGAATTAGAAATTGTAATGTTTTGAGGAGCATTGCTGCGAAAGGGAACGATGAAATGATTCAGTAGCTGGCAGCCGAGGTAAGATCAAGAGAAGGGTTTTTGTTGTTGTTGTTGTTGTTGTTGTTGATGTTTTAGTTTGTTTGTAGGCATTTTAAAATGGGAGAAAGAACACTGATGGGAATAACCCAGTAGAAGACGAAAACATGAAACAAATGATCTCACTACTCAAATTAAAACTCATCAATCAATATCCCTCCGCTGCACTTAGAACAAAATTTAAGTGCTGCATTATCTTGTCTCTATCTTTCTGTCTCTCTGCTTCTATCTCGGTTTCTTATTTCTTAGGCTGTTGCTACAATGACCTTCTTTCTCTTCTTTAAATATGCCAAACTCTTTCTTAGCTAAGGCCCTTTATACATGCTGTTCTCTTTGCCTGGAATGCTTGTCCCTTAGCTCTTTGTGTGACTGGCTCTTTCCCATAATTTATCTCAGCGTGAATGTCATTATGTCTTCAGTGAGGCATGGGTTAAAGGTTACTATTTTTTAATTTTTGCCTATGGATATCCACTTGTGCTATCACTATTTGTTGAAAATATTATCCTTTCTTCCTTGAATTGCCTTTGACCTTTGATGATCAACTGTCAACTGTCAATATATAACTGGATCTATTTCTGTAGTGCTTTCTATTCTCTTCCACTTATTTGATATAAATTTATAATCTTGGACTTGAGTAATGTTAGTATTCTAAATTTGTTCTCTTTTTCTTTGAAATTTTTACCTATTGGTATTTTGATTGAAATTGCATTGAAGCTATGGGTCAATTTATGGAAAAAATGACATGTTAACAATATCATGTCTTCTGATTCATAAACATGGTGTAGTTCTCCTTTTTTAGACTTTCCTTAGATTTTCTTGACAATGTTTTGTAGTTTTCAGTATAAAAGTTTTGTGCATATTCTGTCAGGTTTGTCCTTAAATATGTATTTTATGCTATCATAAATGATATTGATTTTTAATTTCATTGCTAGTACACAGAATTGCAATTGATTACTGTATATCGATCTTATGTTCTAGAATTTTGCTAGGCTCATTAATTCTATTAGATGTTTTTGGTAGATTGTATGGAATTTTCTACATAGGCAATTAATGCCATTTCTTTATTTCCAACATATTGTCTTTTATTCATTTTTCATGCCTCGTTGCACTGGTTAGAACCTCCAGTAAAATGTCCAGAAGAAGTGGTGAGAGTAAACACCTTTCCCTTGCTCTATTCTTAAGTGGAAAACATTCAGTCTTTTGCCATTAAGAATGATATTACCTGAAGTTGCACACAGTTACCCTTTATCAGGCTAAGAGAGTTCCTTTTTATTTCTACTTTGCTGAGAGTTCATCTCTTTAGTATCTATTGATATTATCATGTATTATTTTATATATGATATAATAAATAATATCATTTTTCATTTTCAGTCTCTTAATATAGTAAATAATGCGAATTGATTTTTGAATGTTAAACCAACCTTGTGTTATTGAGACAAACACAAACTGGATATTCTATAATTGTCTTTTGTATACTTTATGTTGTGGAATTTGTTTTTTAAAGTTTTGTTCAGAATGTTTGTATCTATGTTCAGTATGGGTATTGGTTTATGGTTTTCTTTTCTTACCATGTCTTTGGTTGTGGTATCAGGATAATGTTGGCCTCATAAAATAAGTTGTAAAGTAAAATTTTCTGTTCAAATTCTGGGAGAGTTTGTGTAGAATTGTTATAATTTATCCTTTAAATGTTTCATTGAATGTAACAGTGAAGTAATTTAGGCATGAAGTATTTTAAACTACACATCCAATTTCTTTTTTTCTCTTTTTTAAGATGTTGCCCAGGTGGGAGTGCAGTGGTGCAATCTTGGCTCACTGCAACCTCCACCTCCTGGGTTCAAGTGGATTCTCCTGCCTCAGCCTCCCGAGTAGCTGGGATTCAGGCATGTGCCACCATCCTTGGCTAATTTTGTATTTTTAGTAGAGATGAGGTTTCTCCTTGTTGGTCAGGCTGGTCTCAAACTCCCAACCTCAGGTGATCCGCCTGCCTTGGCTTCCCAAAGTGCTGGGATTACAGGCGTGAGCCACCATACCTGGCAAAATCCAATTTCTTTAACCAATATATGGCTATTTAGATTATCTATTTCTTCTTGAGTGAGCTTTGGTATTTTGTGTCTTTCAAGAGATGCATTCATTTTATCTAATTGTTAAAATAATTGGTTAATATTGTTTAAAATATTCCCCTATTTCCCTTCTTAATACCTGTAGAATCTACACTAATATCTCTTTTTCAATTTCTGATATTAATAGTTGTTTCTGTACTTTGTTCCATGGTTAATGAAACTAGAGGTTTATCAATTTTATTGATCTCAAAGAACCTGTTTTTGGTTTTACTGATGTTTCTATTATCTTTCTGGTTGTCTATTTCATTGACTTTTCCCCCCCTACTCTGTAGTACTTTTTTTCTGCTTCTTTTTCCCCCTTCATTTTCTTACTTTAATGAGATTCTTAATGTAAAAGCTGGATAATTAATTTGAAACTTTTCTTCTTTTCCCATATAAGTACAGTTTTCGTGCTATAAGTTTTCCTCTAATTACTGCTTCATCTGCATTCTATAATTTTGCTATATTTTAATTTTCATTTATTTCTGCTATCTTGGTAAATGTTCATGTGTACTTAAAGAATGTGTGTTTTTCTGTCATTGAGTAGAATTTTCTATAAACATCAATTAGGTGAAGTTGATAGGCAGCATTATTCATCTCCTCAATGTTATTGATATTCTGCCTACTTGTTCTATCTATTGAAAGAGGGGGTTGAAATCTCTTGCTATAACTGAATTTTCTTTCTTTCCTTGAAGTACTATTAGGTTCTACTCTATGTATATTTTGGTTCATAACTGTTTTTATCTTGATTTATTCATGCATTTATTATTATGAAATGATGCTTTTCATCCCTGTTACTATTCTTTGACCTGAAACCTACTTTGTCTGATATTAATATTACCATTCCTGTTTTCTTTTTATATATCTTTTTTCCATTCTTTTGCTACTATTTATTCATATTTTTATCTTTAAAGTGTGTTTATTGTGGGCATCATACAGCTATATCTTGCTTTTTTATCTAATCTGACACCCTGTGACTTTTATTTGGGCTGTTTAGACCATTTATATTTAATGTGATTGTAAATATGGTTGGGCTTATTTGTTCCATCTATTCTTTATTCTTCTTTTATTTTTCTGCCATCTTTTAGATTATTTTTTGTCTCCACTTTATCTTCTTTGTTGAGCTTATTTTCTATAACTCTTTATTGTCTAATTTTAGTAGTTTAAAATATATGACTAACTTTCACAGTCTACCTTCAAGTAATATTACACCATTTCATGTGTAGTATAAGAATTTTGTGATTGTAAAGTTCTATCTTATTCCTTCATACCTGTGTTATCACTCTGTTTTACTTGTACATATGTTATAAATCCTAAAAGGCTTTATTATTTTTGCTTTAAACAATTGGTTAACTGTTATTGATATTTAGATAATGAAAAAATTTTGGATATTAACCAACAAAATTGCCGTCTTCAGTATTCTTCATTCTTTTGTGCAGTTTCCAGATTTCCATCTGGCATCATTTTATTCTATCTAAAGAACTTCCTTTCATATTTTCTATAGTGCTGGTCTATTGCTGTTGAATTCTTTCAGCTTTTGAATGTCTGAAAAAGCCTTTATTTTTGAAAACTTCTTCTCCCTCTACCCTAAAAATAGAATTTTGTGGTGATAGTTTTTTTTTCTTTCATTGCCTTGAAAGAGTTGCTCCATTCTCTTCTGACTTGTATGTTTCTGATGAGAAATATTCTGTCATCATTATATTTTTTTCCTCTGTATGTCATGTGTTTTATTTTTCTCTAGTTGTTCTTATCAGTAGTTTCAATCAATGTTTTTTGATATGGTTTAGTGTAGTTTCTTGCTTTTTTTGTTGTTGTTTTGTTTTGAATACCTTGAGCTTGTTGAATCTCTGGATTTATAGTTTTCATCATATTTGGAAAATTTTCAATTAATATTTCTTTGAATATTTTAAAACCTGTTTCTTACCTTACTGATTCTCTGTTCCTTTATTTTCAATCTTTTGCCATGTTTAATTTTGGATAATTTCTTTTGCATTTAAGTTCACTAATCTCTACTTATATTCAAGCTCATTAATCTTTTTTGCAATGTCTAATCTGTTGTTGATGATATATATTTATATATGTGTGTATGTTGCTAATTAATGTATTCATTTTTTCTCTAGTTTATTGAACATATAGAATATAGTAATAATAGCCATTTTGATTACCTCATCTACTAATTCTATCTCATGTATCAGTATTTCTGGGCTGTTTTTGATTGATTGATTTTTTTTTCTTGTTATGGGTTCTGTTTTCCTACTTCTTGCATACCTGATAATGTATGATTAGGTGTTAGGCATTAAAATTTTTACCTTTTTGAGTGCTGTGTATTTTTATATTCCTACACATATTCTTGAGCTTTGTTATAAGACGCAGTAAAGTTACTTGGGAAAAAGTTGGATTCTTTTGGGTTTTGCACTTAAGCTTTGTTAGATGAGACCAGAGCATTGTTTAGTCTGTGGATAATTTTTCCACTACTGAGGCAAAACTCTTCTGAGTATCCTGCTGGATGCCTTATGAATTATGAAATTTCTTATACTCTAGCTATTGAGAACAGGAACTACCCCCAACCCCATGTAAATTCCTGGGATTGTTCTCCGTAATCTTTTTGTGAGGTTGTTTCTCTGTCCTCAAGTGCTTTTCTCCTAAGCACATATTGAATACTAATCAGTAATAAGCTGAAGACTAAAAATGGATTTTCTGAAGATGTCTGGAATTCTCTGTGCTATTGTCTCTCTAATAATATTCTGTGCTTTGAGAACTCTGGCTGCTTTTTTTCTCTCCGGAATACCAGTTCTATCTCCTTGATTGTGGAGATCTGCGGGTTCTGCCTTGGTTTCCCCTTGCTGAATAGTAGCCTGGGTACTCTCTTAAGATAGTAAGTTGGAACAGCTTTAAGGATTATCTTATTTATTTCTCATTTCTCCCTGATCATTGTCTTTCATTGTCTGATGACTGATGTATTAAACTGTTTATACACTTTGTCCTGTTTTCAATTCTTTCAGTTAAGAAGGCAAAATGTGGTCACTCATGTCTTGGCTGGAAATGAAAGTGCTTCTCTGCTATTAGGTTATAATTCTTTTCTTGTTTGGTTGCTGCTACTGAAAACAGATTTCTCCTATGCCATTTTTTTCTTTGTTTAATCTTTTTCATTGCATTAGTTTTGGGGAGGGATGTTTTATGACTAGGCCTCATGTAGCTATCTTTTCTCTGTTTATTAGACATGTACATTTTCTTTTCTGTGATTCATGACTTTCATGTTCTTTTCTTATTTTTCCTGTGAGCATCTCTATGCATTTATTATAAGTTTCTCTAAGATCTTAAATATCAGTATACATGCTCTTTATATGTCATATTTATACCAACCATTCTTCCCAATTTGTTTGCATTTTAATCTTGATGATGATTTCTTTTGAAGTAAAAGAGCATTTCATTTTATGTAATCAAGTCTTTTATATAAAGTCCTTTCACAACCAGAGAATGATATTTACCTCTATTATTCTATTCTATATTTTTTATGGCTTCATTTTTCTTTACAGTTACTTCTAGATTTTTTAGGAATTTGATTCGTCACATAAGGTATACAGACTTAATATTTTCTCCAAATATTCTCCTAGAACTATTTATGAAATACTCCTCCTTTTGATACATATTTGTAGCGTTCCCTTTATCATATAAAAATTTGTGTCTATTACTGGATTCTCTTCCATTTATTCATATATTTATTCCTACACCATTTAATTGCTATGTTACATTGGATATTTTGTAGTGCCAAGGGCCCCATTTTTACTTTTTTACATGAATTTAAAATTTATTTTCATACAAATTAATATTTGCTCATCACGCAATAATTTAACAATGAACAGTATTGCAAGGAACACAAAGCATCTCTGAGCCAACCAAAAGTGATATCTCAGTGTATAGCATCTCTGAGCCAACCAAAACTGATATCTCAGTGTATAGTTTTCTAGATCTTTGTTTATATATGTACTTTTAATATTTTTATAAAATGGGGTCAAACCACATTCTTTTGTAATTTCTTTCTTTTCCTACTTTTATTGAACATATTTTCTATAAATAATATATTATATTTTTAATGGTTGAAGGATATTCTGTTGCATAGATGTGTGACAATTTAATCAATCCACTCTCCTCTCTTTTAGTAAACGTTTTATTGAAGGAAAACTTCTTTCAAAAAAGTTTGTAAATTATATATGGGCAGCTTGTGTTTTCACAGAGTGAACACAGTTTCCAGATCAAGAAGCAAGGCATTATTAGCACTCCAGAAGTCTTCTCATAAATCACCTCCCACCTCAAATAAACACTTTATTCCACAGAGTCATAGTCATTCTAACACCATAGACTAGTTATTCCTGGTTTAGAACATTACATAAATGGAATCATATCATGTATACTCATGTGTCTGGCTTCTTTTTCTTAACATTATATTTGTTATCCATTTGGTTGCATGTATTAATAGTTCTAATTCTGTCATTCTTAATGCACTTTAGGTTTCAGGGTCATTATAAGCATATGTTTAACTGTACAAGAAACTTCTCTCCAAAGTGACTGACCATTTTCCATTTCTATCTACAATGACTGAGTGTTCTTTACATATTTTGGATGTATCTTCCTGAGATACGTGATCTGTAAATATTTTCTCCTGACTTATGGCTTGACTTTTCATTCTCTTAACAATGTCTTTCACAGAGTAAAAGTTTTTATTTGGAAAAAACAAAACTCAGCTTTTTTTTGTTCTTTACGAAGTATGCTTTTAGACTTGTGTTTAATAACTCATCACCTAACCCAAGGTCACAAGGTTTTCTTTTATGTTTTCTTCTAGAAGTTTTATATTTTATATTTGCACCTATGACCCAAAGAATAGGCATATTTTGTAGTTAAAAGCAGCACAATAAAAAAGCCTTATGAAAGGTTTTACTAATGTACACTTTCATAAGCAGTATCTGATAACATTTTCACAACAACCACCACACTGAATATTACCTTTTTTAAAAATCTTTGCATCTTAATCATTTAATAATGGTAATTTGTTTAAAAATTGTTTTGTTAATGATTTTCAATATTTTCCATGTTTGACTTTTGTAGTTTTAAAATTATATCTTGTGTGTTCAGTTCATTTCTTTCCTGTTAGAGTGTTCATGTTTTTCTTTAAAAAATTAAAGTTGTTAAAATACTAAGGTTTTTTTTTTTTTTTCTTTTGGCTTAAGTGCATGTAACAGAAACCAGATGGTATGGCTTGACCAAATAAGGGTATTTTTTCTCACATAACAAGTTCAGCAATGGCATTTCAGGTCTGGTGCAGGCACTAACGGAACTAGATTGTCCTCTTGATGCTTCACTCTTACTAGTGTGTGACTTTTATTTTCCTATGGTCAAAGATGGCCGTTACACCTCCAGGCATCAATTTGAGATATCAAAAAGGAAGACAGGAAGACTCAATGGCAAAACGCACATGGCAGCTTACCCTCTTCCTTTCAATAAGGAAAACATGGCTTTCCCTGAAGCCCCATCCAGGGAATTTTGCTTATGTCTCATTGACCAAACATGGTTACAGGGACATCCAACTACAAGAGTAAAGAAAATAGTTGACATGTTGCTGCCAAACACAATATGGGATCTGGAAGCAAAGAAGTAGCAGAAAGTAGATATAGGACAGGCATTAGCATTAGCAAAGTCTACCATAAGAATATGTTGCTATTTGTAAGTCAAAAAGTTAAATTTTTTTTCCAGTTTGTTTTTTGCCATTATTTTTCTTGTGTGTGGATTTTTGGTATGGAAGTTTTACATTAATATCTTTTCTTTTATGGTATCTGTTTTTGGTAATTATGGTTGGAAATATCTTCTACAACCCAAAATTGCCTAATTTTTATTTTATATTATCATCATCTTACTTATTAGAATTGTATCTTAAATATTGAGAGTTTGACTAGAATTACATTAAAGCAAATTATATTAAACTATACCAAACCAATTAATTAAGAATTTATTCCTCTAATAGCCAATAATATCTGTAGCATCTATAATGACCAATAATATCTAACTTTACCATAGGAAAACAGGTATATTTGACCCTCTTGCTTGGCTGTGTTTCACAATCTTATTCATATGGATTTTATATATACCATTAATGTTGCTCCTATATATTGTATATTGTATGATTTTAAATTTTGTTTTGTCTATATGAAGCATCCTGCTTATTATATATTATTTTCTGATTATTACTGGTTGATTATAATATTCTATATATAATATATATGTATACGTGTATATATGTGCATACAAATATATATATATTGTCTTATTCACAGCCATTTTTTATAACTTTCTTATTCTAATTTTTTGATCGATTTCCTGGGTATATAATTTTATTTTCTGCAATTATTTGTACTCTTAGTACTTTCTTCCAATTTCTTAATGTGTTTTTCAGAACTTCCAGAACATCATTGTTTGTTCTGAACTTTAATAAGACTGACTCAATATTTCAGCATTAAGTGTGATTTTTGGCTGCCAGTAGATGTATATCTTTACAATATTAGAAAAAGGTACTCCTAGTGCTAATTTTTGCATATAGATTTTGTTCTTATATACCCCATGCCATCAGCTGACTGCAGCAGACAATTTTGTTTTCTTTGAGGCTCAAATTTTAATCTAGTTTTGCCACTGCTAACTCTCTTCTGGGGGGCCAAGTTGGTTTTATAGTCCTTGAGCTCAGTACATGTGTTACCAAGCTGTCAAAGGAATAATTGAAAACCAAGTGTTGGCTATGGTAACTATTCACTTAGATGCACCTCCTGATTTCAAGGCAACTTAGAATCATAGGTGAACATTGTTTTGTTTTTTAATCACAAACTGAGATCTTTACGGTGGAAACTTATAAACCTATAATCAGAAATATCTATTTTATGGTGCTTCATTCACACACACATACACATACACACATGCGTGTGCACACAAAATACCTCACAGATGCTAAATGCAAATAAATACTTTAAAAACATCCACATTTGCCCTGGAGAAGTTTAGGCTAATGGGGCTTTCTAGGCTCAGAACACTAACGTGCAAGTCACAGACAGGTTTTTACTGTGCTTATCCACATGACAGATACTGAGCTTCTGTACTTTCCTTACATTTTATTTTGATCAATTCAGTTAGATGTTCTTTTCACCTCTGAAACTGTTTTCTTCTTTGTCTACATCACAGTGCCTGTTATGGTAATCATTTCAAGGAATGCCAGAACATTCTCACATTCACTAGAGGAAACAATTTTTTTATCCCTTATTTAAATTACAAAAGTTTTTCTAATACCGGATCTATTTTTAAAGCTATCTCATTCATTTATTCACCAAATATTATTGATAAATGATAAGATAATAGAAACAATAGATATTAATAAGAATATGTCATAGTTCATGCACTCAAGGTGCTGATAGTCTGAAAGGGGAAATGTTTAAACAAAATAATACAGGTCAGTGTGGTGGTATATGCTATGATTTGTTATTATGGGAGTATAGAGAATGGTCATCTAAATCAGACTCTAAGTAAATTCAGTAACAGTAACGGTGAATATTTGTTCTCCTTTTCTTTCACTATAATAGAATTTTTTGTTAAATATATGACCACTCAGCTATAGACTGTGTTTCATCTAGTCAAAGATATATGACTAAGTGATAGCCAACAGAATGTGAAGGGAGGGGAAGGAAGTGATGCGTACCACTTCTGAATCACAACTCCCTTCCTTTCCTTTTTTTTCTCCACGTGGCTTCCTAGAATGTGAGTGCTGTGAGGAGTCATCTTGAGCCATATAAAAGAAGGTGATGTCCTAGGAATAATGGAGCAATAAGAGATTAGCTCAAAGGAGATTAGCTTTCTGACAACCTTATAAAACAGGATCATCCTCCTGCAGGCTACTAATGTGAAAGAGAAATACATGTCCATTTTGTTTAAACCACTGTTAATGTGGGTCTCTATTATAATTGCTATATCTCTATCCAAGCGAATGCAGCAAGCTTTCCCCAATCTTTACTCTCTTTTCAGTATATTTTGACCATATACTCATGTTTAAAAGTTTCTTTATATTGATGTCTTTGATCTATTCTCTTAATTCCTCTTAAATATTTCACCAGTTTTCTGTAAGACTCTTCTTCCTATTTTTGATGCTAATGTAGAATTTCCTTAAAGTTTTTTCCTTGACCTTCTTCTGTTTTTACTTTTTTCTCTTAGAACCCCAGTGGTTTTAAATATCCCTTCTTGAAACTGATTCCAAAACCTATTGCTATCCTAAAGTCCAGGCCTGTGCTATGGGCTCCAGTTCCAGGTTCCCAACAGCCTGTAATAAATTTCTACTTGGATGTCTTGCTGCCATTTCACATTCAGCAAGTTTAAATTTAAATTCATGTTCCTCTCCAAATCAAACTCCCTTCTAGAGTTTGCTATTTATGTTCATGACATCATTATTCTTCTAGTCATTTGAATTGAAACTTTAGAATTGTCTTTAGTTTCTTCTCTCTTACCTGTCAACAAAATTTAAAATGGTGGACTACCTGAATCACTGCCTTTTTTAGTTCTCATCACCCACAATCCTCTCCATAAAGATGGAGATATTGATTTCAATACCTAAAACACTTTTAATTCCTTTTTGCAAAATCCCGATCAGAGTAGCTGGTTTTAGGTCACCTCTGTGAAAAACTCCTGTCTAGGTAGCTCAGGAAGAATTCTTCCAACTCCATTAACTTCTCTTACACAGACTGTAAACCTATGGAACTGACCCGGCTTCTCCCATATCACTACTAATTCCTTGCTCTTGTATCTTCCTTCACATAATTTCTGGTTATATAGCTCTCATGTGTACATACTCCTTTAAGTATTTGCCCATTTCTTTTTTGAAGATTATTATTTACACCCTTCTGTTGGTCTGTAAATGTATTGTTACTTTTTCTCTCAGTTTCTGCCTTTCTGAAATATAATTGTTACAAAATGGTTAGATATACTCTGAACAATTCAAGGGTTGGTTACTGGTAATTTTGCTATTAGTTTACTGAGTGTGGAGTTTTTCAGGCATCTTATGATAAGTGCATAAACTTGAGTTCAACTCTTGAGTCAGAACTTAACAGTACAACCATTTACTAGCTTTCTTATCACTTCCCTGTAACCCTAACACGAAGCCCCAGCAGATCTTTTGTCAAAATGATTCCTTCCCACCTGTACCTCTTTGTAATTACCCCCATTGTCACCATCTTGGTTTAGGCAGTCATTATCATGTCTTAGATCTTTGCATTGTCCCTTCAGCCCCATGTTTCTAGTTGCTCCTGTCTATTCCCTACAGCTTTGTTTTGAGAAACAGTTGGCTTCATGTCGCTTTTTCCTCATGAAACTCCAATAATTCTCATTTTCTTATAATCTACAATCAAGACTCAAGTTTCTTTGTTAGCTTTTTGATCACTTCACCTTCAATAATTCCCCCTTACATATCATCGTCTCTAAGATCACTTCTTCTCCAAAATACCTAGAAATGCCTATGTCTTTTGCCTTCTAGTCAAAGCCTGTTTTTGAGGCATAACACTTCCATTAAGCTTTTTCAGATCATTGAGACACATAGTGATTACCCCCTATATGAGATTTTATAATGTAAGTTCCTTTCTAGCCAGAAAAATCTTGATTAGATCTTGTATTCTGAAGGCACATCCTTCCCTGCTTGTCTCAACAAAACTCTACAGATGGTACTCCATTGTACTGCTTAGTGTGGTGGTGTAGTTAGGGTCAGGCTAAATTTTCTCTCTTTGTGGATGATCTGATTGTTTTTTCAAAATTTGTGAGTCGTTCTCTTGAAAGTTTGAAATTCTAATAGGACTGGCCTAGATATATTATGCTTTTCAGTTAGTTTATGTCAAGCATGATGTAAACTTTGAATTTTTAGACCAAAGATTTTTTTTTTTTTTTTGAGCAAGAAAGTTCCTTGTGTGCAGTCTAGATGTGACTCAGTCATCACAGGAATCCTCCATTCTTGCCTCACAGAAGCCTTCAGGCATGATCTGAGCACAATGTATTGTCTCTTAACACTACATACATCATTAAGTACCAGTGAATGAACAATATCAATTTTACCAACACTTTAATGGGGAGATAGAGGAAAATGGTTGTATTGGGAGATATATCATTTTGCTCCCCAAATACCTGTTTGAGATCTCTTTCACTGTCTTTCTCAGCTACGTTATTTTACTGTTTCCAGCCTTTCCTTTCTCCCATGTTTTCTAATCCCCATGTCTTTTTCTATTCCTTTCCTTGAACAGAGGAATTTAGCTCTTCCTGAGATTATTATCCAACAAATCCAGAATACTTAATAACCATACTTCTTATTAACTATCAGGGGTTTGTAAATAACAATTTTTCCTGACATATTTTTTCAATTACATTGAAGATTTTTCATTATTGTATGAATATTGCTTCTTTTCAATAACTGTTGATATTTAAAGGTTGATTTCCTAGTTCTGTCATTTGTCTTTTCTTTTTTGGTCTTTATTGCCTTTCTCCTCCAAGATGAAAAACATTTCTTGAATTTAATCTTAACTCTAAGTTTTTGTAATGTTCAATCTGTTATTCATGATCTTTGTTCATAGTCGTTAATGTATTCATTGCACATGTCTATTATGTTGGGGTTGGTCATCAACATCAGAGTCTCAGAGTGGCACTCCAGTATCTCAGTATTGTTGCTCAAAGGCTCTTTAGACTGAAGCTTTGAGTCAAGGGATGTCAGGGATGGGGGAGTATCATTAAAGATTCCTTTAACTTTTATCTTGAACATACCACATTCTCTCAATGGAGAGAGAATGTGTGTATCTTCATCAATCAGTTCTGTTGGTATGTATCTAACAGAAATTCTTCCAACTTTCAGGCATGTAGATAGCTTTCACCTTTATTTTACAAAGTTGATTCATGATTTGTATATTCCATTTTTTTTTTCAGTTGGAATTTGACATGGGAAAAGGCAATTCTTTGGTAATACCACCATTAATCCCTGAAGTCTTGAAATTCTTTTGTTCATGTGTGAGGTACAAAGGAACCATGTCATTTGATATGGTTTATAAAAAAGTAAACAAAATTTTCTAGTTCATAATATAGCTCTATTATTTTAATTTCTTCAGAAACTGATTTTATTGACTAATTGTTATCAGGAAAAAATCAAACAAGCTTTAACTGTATTAAGTGATTGATTTTGTCATATAATTCTCACATCTAAATAGGCAATCCAAAAGAATCCTAGCCAAGTCCCATTATGAAGCTATGTGACAATATTTTTCTTCCTAACTTACCTTTGTGGGTCCATCAGAATGTAGCTCAATTTAAAAGTAGGTAATGCAAAGGGCGTTTTACTTTCTTTAAATAAATGGGATGATAATGGGTTCATTGATAACAGGTAAAAAAATAGCAGAATGTTTTTGCTTGCAAGTAATAGAAAATATAACAACATACTTTATTAAATAAGATAATATACTGGCTTATGAAACTCAGGATCTAATTTGATTTGATGGAATGGCTTGATCCAGAGGACCATAATGTCATCAGGTCTCCAGATCCATTTCTCTATAATTCTTTTGATTCTGTCCTCCTCCTTGTGTCAGTATTACCCTCAGGCTGGATTCATTCATGATAGTAAGAATCGACTCATGGTTTCAAGTCTCACAATCATACTCCACAGTTTCAAAAGGAATTTGAAAACAGCACATTAGTTCCAGAAATGCAAGAAAAATTTTGAGGTTCATTCTCATTGAACTGCCTTGGGTCACATGCCTGCTCCTGAACAATTATGATGGCCTGGCAAATGGATGGTGCTAATTGACCAGACTGAGTCATATGAGTTGGAAGTGGCAAAATAAAGATCCTTAGAACTACATGAACCCCTAAATAGGATACCCAGGACTGTTGGAAAAGGAAGACTCAATATCCACTACCCTTCCCAAAATGGTCTCTTCTATATATGGCACAAAACTTGGAGATTTTAATTAGAAACTTAAGAAATTTCAAATATATATATTTGAACTATATATGTGTGTATATATATTAATTTTTACTTATTTATTTATTTATTTATTTTTTGAGACAGAGTCTCACTCTGTTACCCAGGCTGGAGTGCAGTGGCGTGATCTTGGCTCACTGCAGCCTCTGCCTCTCGGGTTCAAGCTATTCTCGTGCCTCAGCCTCCTGAGTAGCTGGGACTACAGGCACGCACCACCATGCCCAGCTAATTTTTATATTTTTAGTAGAGACGGTGTTCCCCATGTTGGCCAGGCTGCTCTCAAACTCCTGACCTCGGGTGATCCACCCGCCTCGGCCTCACAAAGTGCTGGGATTATAGGCGTGAGCGACCACACCCAGCCCAAAAAATATTTTTAAAAGAAAATTATTAATACTTAGTATAATGACTTCTAAAGTTTCAGTATGCTCCTGTCGAAGTTTGTCTACAATCAGTTATGCCTATACATTTCCACAGATGAATAAGAACTGTTTGTCCCTCATACTTGTTCTCTAAAATATCTGGAGCCCTGTTTTGTCCACAAGACAGAATATTGGCACTTAAGGCACTAATGTGGGAATTTAGCCATGAATTTTCAAAACCAATTTGTGAATCTTATGTTTTAAAGAAACTTTTTGGTGAACAAACTAATTCGTTATTACTACAGGTTGTCTACCTTCTCTATCTGTTTTAAAATTAGGTTCCCAGAAAGCTATATAGCTGGATATCATTATCTCAACAGTTTGGAGAAATAATTTCATGAAGTACAGATTTAGTATTAGGTATGCTTTTAATTTTATAGAAGGACTTGGTTTACAAAAGTATGTATTAATTTACCCAGTATTTCTCATTTATAGACATATGCCACAAATTCTTCCTTAACATTAGTGCCAACAAAACTTTGTTTCTGAAAAATATTAGTATGGCTTATTATATCAAACAATAAAAAGATTGTATAGAAATGAACATCTCTTTTTTTTTTTTTTTTTTTTTTTTGAGATGGAGTCCCGCTCTGTTGACCAGACTGGAGTGCGGTGGTGCAATCTCAGCTCACTGCAAGCTCCGCCTCCCGGGTTCACGCCATTCTGCTGCCTCAGCCTCCCGAGTAGGTGGGACTACAGGCGCCCACCACCGCGCCTGGCTACTTTTTGTATTTTTGGTAAAGACGGGGTTTCACCGTGTTAGCCAGGATGGTCTCGATCTCCTGACCTCGTGATCCGCCAGCCTCGGCCTCCCAAAATGCTGGGATTGCAGGCGTGAGCCACCGCGCCCGGCAGAAATGAACATTTCTAATGCTGTCATTATATATTCGAGTTTTTTTCTTTTCATTTTAGCTGCTAGGAAATCCAGAGTAAATATAGTGTTCCCAATTTTGTTAATTTGTTTGAAGTGGTATAGTAACATCTGTCACTCTCCTACATTTTAGTAACTTACCTGGTTTCTAACTGCACATTTGTGACTTTTCTTAAGTTCTTTTTGAAAATAAGAGAAATAGAAGGAAGTCTTATGTACATATATACACGAAAAACATTTTATTGCCCTTTCAATTGAAGTGGTTTATTCAATTGAAGAGCTTATCGATAGATTCTAAGGTTCCCAGCAGGTCTTCCCTCCATGCTGTTTTTTTGAACTGTATAGTCAGCAATGCCCGGATTTGGTAATTGTAGTTATCAAATGAATTGGATTGAAGCTTTACAAAGCACAGAAGCTACTCAAAGCTTCAGAGTGAGGATAGATCATGTTGATGCTAAGACCCAATACCCCTTGTTCATTAAAGCATTTAGAACTGGAATAGTCTTGTTCCTTGCTTAAAATGCAGTGTTGAGAAAAGGCAAATGATTAAAAATGTTGCAGTGCTCTTAGACTGTTTGTGGTTTTTAAAAAATATTTTCCTAGTAACTTGATTTTTGCCTGCAAAGAAATTAACAGATACAATACTAGTTCACTCCTCACACAAGCCTGTCTGGTAGATACTGAGGTGAGAAGCTTAAAAAAAAAAAAAAAAGATGTATTTACAAAATAGGTGAGTGTAGTGTCTGTGACCAGCTGGAGAGTGCACAAGTCTTCAAAGCGAACCCCAAAATTCCTTCTCTGGCTTGGCTGACATTCTTCTTTTATGATGATTAGTGCCAATTTCTATCATGCTGTATCAAATAAACAAAACAAGTAAGCAGAAACTGACAATAATAACAACAGAAAGAGTACTTCCTGGTGACATCTAGCTACTACTTTTTCATTTGTCTTAACAATTTGAAATTACACATACATAGTTTTTTTATATTTAAAAACTGAAGCATTGTAAGCATGGTGAAAATTGTTTTTATTTTGTTTTTAACAACTTGCATTAGTTTCCTTTTGCTGCCATATCAAATTAAGAAAAATTTAGTGGCTTAAACATTAAAAATTTATTATCTTACAGTTCTGGAGATCAAAAGGCTGAAGCAGCTCTCATGTGGGTAAAACTAGGGTGTTAGCTGCATTCCTTTTGGAGACTCCAGCACCAAGTCCATTTCCTTGCTTTTTCTAGTTTGTAGGAGCCGCCCACATTTCTTAACTTCCTTCCTCCATACTCCATCTTTGAAGCCAGCGACATTGAGCCAAATCCTTCTCATGTTGCTATCTGTCCCATCCTCCCTCTTGTACTTCCCTCTTCCACTTTAAAGGATCCTTGTAAATACATTGAGCAGACCAGATAATCTAGATTAATCTATCTCAAAGTCAGCTGATTAGCAACCTTAATTCCACCTGCAATCTTTATTCCCCTTTTCCATGTAACTTAACATATTCATAGGTTCCAGGGATTAGAATGTGGACATTTTTTGAGGGGAGGATTCTTTTTCCTATCTTTAAATTCTTATTCAGTACCTCCTTCTCGAAATAAGTTGTTATTGCTTTGGTATATTCCTTCCAGATCTTTTTGTTTGCACTGACCAAAATGCATTCATAGAAATATGTAATTTTTCACTTTTTTTGTATTTGTCTGCATCTTGCTTTGATTTCACAATATGTCTTAGAAAAGATATATTTGAACTCATACTTACTCATCTATGATTCATTTTAACTGCTGTATAATATAACATATTTACTTACATTTTTCTCTCATTTTTGAAGAATACTATAAGGTTGGAAACTAACATGATTTGGGATACCACCTTTATCTTATTTAATATCTCTTCATTTACATACATGGTTCTGCTTCAGGATGACCTATCGTGTTTACTGATTTATTTGTTCTTATAAACTACTGTATTATATTAATTTCTTTAGTTTTAGAACTTAATGGCTAACTGGTATAGACAGATATCTCTCTTATTTATATTACAAATGATTATGACTTTTCTTGTTCATTTTGAATTTTAAAAACTTTGTCAAAAACCAAAACTCTTACAGTATTTTGATTGGACTGGATTGAATTTATAAGTTAATCCTGGGAATACTGATATCCTTCGAAAGGAAGCTGTCTACCAATATATTTCCACTTATCAAATCATTCTTTACATATTTCAGTAAATTTTTTCAGTTTTGTTCATAAATATTTTGTACTTTTCCTGTTAGGTTTATTCCTAGGTACTTTGTGGTTTCTGTTGCTATTGTGAATAGGTTTGTCTGTTGATTCTCTTGTAGTTCCTAGGTTAACTCTTAATATTGCCTGTAAAAATTGACAGTTTTATCCCTTCCTTTTCATTATGTATACTTTTTCAACTTCTTTATTTATTTATTCACTCCTTCGTGTTCCAGATCTTATTGCATTAGCTGGAGATTCTATTACAATGTTGAACAGTTGAATGACTGTGTCATCCTGGTTTTATTCCTGGCTTTAATGCAATGCCTTTAGAGTTTCAGTGTAAAAAAAGGTTTGCTAAAGTTTCTGATGGTTACCCTATATAAAGTTAAGAAGTTTGCTTTTCATTCTTAGTTTACTAAAGGTTTTAAAATATGCTTTGGGTGTTTGATTTCTATCAACTGCTTTTTGAAATATATGTATATGTGTATATGTTTCAAAAACCTAATATAGAATGACTTAATGTATAACAAATAGAAAATTATAAAGCAACTTAAATATGTAATTTAAGTTGATTTAAGTTGTTACATAATTTTATTTTTCAGTTTGTTAACATAATAGATTACATGGTAAGTTTTGTAATGTTTAATTATCTTTGTATTTCTGGGATAAATCCTACCTGCCTATTCCATATGATTCTTTTACTGACTGCATTCAATTTGTTAACATTTGGTCTCAAGTTTGCATCTACTTTTTTGATATTTGTCTTTCCTTATGCTGACTTTCATCTAGTTTGTTAGCAGAATTATACTAGTTTCAGAAATGAGTTGAGGGTTTAATATCACATCTTTCAGTTAATTATTTTTACCTTTTCTAGTCTTTTGTCAACTGAATGAACTTTCTTAGAACTATTTTTCCCTCTGGTTTAAAAAGTTTTTAATTTCATATTACCTTTTAACTTCAAACAGACATGCTTGAATTTATATTTTCTACTAATGTTTAGAGTTAACAAATATGTATATCCTTTTTCTAAACTACTTAATACTTAATAAAGTATACCAAGCATAGTTTAATTTCTCTCTGCCCACCACCAAATCAACAAGCTGTCTGTGTCTGTCTTCAAACATTCTTCCTTCCTCCTATTATGAGGAATAAACTGCCAGTACTCCTGTCCAGAGCCCAAACTGCCCACTATTAGAACCTGACAAAGTCCAGGTCCTTTATTTCTGCAATTGTCCTCCTTGCCTCCTACATCATCAGGGTTGATCTTTTTTAGATCATTACTATACTGTTATATCTCCCATCTTAAAAAAAAATCCTTCCTTCAGCCCTCACCCTACTTCTGCCTCGTTTCTCTGCAGCCTTTTACAAAACACTCCTTGAAAGAGTTGTTCATACTTGCCATCTTATTCTTCTTCTATCCAATCTGGCATTTGTTCCCACATTCTATCAAAATTGCTCTTGTCAGAATCACCAGGGCTCATCACCAGTGATCCCTACATATCCAAACACAAAGATCAGTTTTTAGTCCTCATTTTGTTTAACCGCTCATCAGTACTTGACACAATTGGCAGTTGTTCCTTTGAAACCCATTATTCACCTGCCTTACATGATATCACTAACCTTTTGTTTTATTTCTATCTATGGACTGCTTTTTCGAAATATTCTTTTGCTGAATTCTTTTTATCCTCCCAACTCCTAAATATTAGAGTACCTCAGCTTTGTCCTATGGCCTCTTCTCTATCCACAGTCATTGCTCAAGAGATGCCATAAAAGTCCCATAGTGTTAATTGTTATTTATGTTCTGACAATATCCAAATGTATCTCCAACCCAGATCTACCCCTTTATCTCAGACTCGCAATTCTAGTTGCTTACCTTCCAGTTGCTTACCTATCTAATTGTATATATATATATATATATATATATGAAATTGGATGTCTAATGAGCATCTCAAGCTTAACATAGCCAAAGATAGAAGTGTAGTACTATAATTTTAGAGATGATAATACTGACATCAATAGACATTTCATAACTTGGTAAAAATCCTTATCATGGAGCCATTATTTAAATCTACTTCCTTCTAACTGAAAGACTTTTATCTTTTCATTAAACTATGTTTGGTGTACTTTAATAAGTGTTAAGTAGTTTAGAAAAAGGATATACATATTTGTTGACTCTAAGCATTATATTCCATTATAACCCCATGGATTGTAAATTTTATAACTAAATATATCCATGATGAATTTGTGGGATATCATGGTTCTACAGGAGGTAGGGGAGGCAGTGGTGAGGAATGACCTCTCCTACCTCTTATGACCAGAGATAAAGAGGTGTGTGCATACAGTTTGCATGCACTTACATTCTGCCTTGTGTGGGGTACTGTCCCTTCCAAAACTCTTGTTGAAATTTAATTGCCATTATACCAGCATTAAGAGGTGGGCCCTTTAGGAAATGATTAAGCCATGAGGGTTTTGCCTGCTTGGGTGGGTTTAATGCCATTACAAAAGGGGCAAGCTTGACCTCCTATTGCTTCTTTGCCTTTCTGCCTTCCACTCTGTGGGAAAGAAGCTTTTCTCTCCTTCAGAGGACACAGCAATTGAGGCACCTTCTTGAAATCAGAATTGCCAAACCTGTCTGTACCTTAATATTTGGACTTCACAGCTTCCAGAACTGTGAGCCTACAGATTACCATTTATAAATTACCCAGTCTGTGGTATTCTGTTAATATATCTTTTCCAATAACATGGACATGTCAGTCACCTCTCATGTACATACACACACACACACACACACACACACGCGTGTGTACATATATATGCTTGTGTGTGTGTGCAGTTTTGGGGTTTCCTCCAAAATTTGAACATGTATATAGTGTTTAGATTTTTTCACACAGGAGACTTTCATTTGAGCATATTGTTTCACTAGTTAAGGAGCATCTACTTATCCTCAGTAAAGTATTTACTACTACTAACTGCCTGTATTGCAGCAATAGGCCCAGCTCCCTTTGAGTGTTAAAGGGTCGAGAAACACCCATTAGCCAAGAGGGAAACAAAAGATCTCAGGGTTGATGAAATACTCCTATTCTATAAAGACAGGCTAAACTCAGCAGAACCATTTTAGCAACTATGCATTTAAATGAAAACCACATCTCTACTACACTGACTTTGATATAGTTTATTCTTTTTATTTGAGTTAGTAATGTTCTACAAAGTCATCACAAACAATTGAATTAGCAAATAGTGAACTATTGCTAATAGGGAAAATGTAAGGCTAAGTGCCTGTGAGCCTCTGGTCGTAATATTTTTGCCAAGTGGAATGCCATTTGCATTATATAGATTTGTTTGCCAGAGTCCTTGTAAAGCAAGCCAGTCTAATCAGCATTGAAAAACTGCTTTTCTACATAACCCTCTACTTGTATCACATTTAGCAGTTATTTTAAAAATTCTTCTGCACCTTCCTGATCTGCGGAACCTGGCTTATCTGCAAGCTTAGCCTTTTTTGACTTTGTATTGCCTTTTAAAACATGTGAGCCAGCCTACCTAGCTAAGAAGGGTTAAACACTTTCCTGACTCTGGGTAATATGATCATAAATTTCTTTGGCTTTCAGACTCACAACAGTGTTGTCCACTTTGTTTTTTAAAAATAGGTTGTCATCTCATGAATCCACAAATTTAATTACTTTTCCTCTTTTTCATAATTTCATCATTCACTGTAGATATTACTTTAACACTTCCAGAGTGGTTTCATAAACAGATCAGCAAATTTTCTATTTCTTTTTGTAGATGTCCTGTGTTGCTGATTCATTATCACCGAATTCATGGCCAACAGTCCTATAACTTATGCCTGAGCGAAGCTTATCTGACACATCTATTTTCTCCATAAGGCACATCACAGCCTTCTTTCTCTTAGAAATATTAGACAGCAATCTAATACTATGCTTGGGGACTATTGTAAATAGCAAAGTCACCAGCAAAAATCACAACAATGTGAAAAGTGTGGCACTAAATAAAACCACAAAAAGGACACTTGTTTACAGGATGAGAGCTGAAACAGGAAAACAGGGTTTCTTTGTTCTGCTTCAGCTGGGCATATGAATGTCAGTTGACTCCGATTTTTTTGCTGTTCTCTGCATGTCCATGAATAACCATGAACACATCTTTGAGTATGGGTTTGGTGGTTACAAATAAATTTTAACAGGTTAGTGAATCTGTAACCATGGAATCTGTGAATAATGAGTGCAGGTCATGGCAATGAAGTAATCTATATTCTTTTCACACCAATGTGATTACTGAATAGACCCCTTTACCATAGACTCCAATAGTTCTTTGTATATAAAATGTTCTTAGAGGATTGTTATGCAAGGTAGCAAAGGTCAAGTTTTCATCACTTGGTACACATTAAGGAAAAGGCTTTATTAAAAAACTTAGGACGTGGGAACGAGTATGAAGGGGAGTACAGACCCCTATCCTCTCATCGTCTTACAGAAAAGCAATTTGGGGTAAAGGGCAATATGTAGGAGGGTTATATTCAAGAGACGAGGCCCCTGAAAGCGATCTTATGAGTTGGGAGTGGGGTCATAGAGGGACAAACCATTTGGGTGCCAAACAATCTGAGTATAGATGGTAACTATTTTTAGATTTCTGTGAAATTCAGCTGCCCAGCATCTGGAGAACTTGAATCCTGTGGGAAGTTTCAGACCGTTCTGCTTGGGGAAAAGAGTCACATGTCTGAGGATCTGAGTTCAGGTGTAGCCTTTCCCACTGAGAGAATGCAAGAATCTGAGATCCAGACAATGCAGAGTGAGCTTCTGTAGTTAATTTAAGTCATATTTTCTCATTGCACCATTATGGTAGTTGAATTGTTTGTGTTAATTTGGTTTCCAGATTGGAAGACGTTCAATATTTATTTTTTAATGTAATTTTAAAACTATATTGTCCAACTTGTCTTAATTTTTTTTTTCTGGAGACCAGGTTAAATTGATCTCTAGCAACCTGACCAGAGAATATTGATATGTACTAGTCTATATTTGAAACTGCTATGAAGTACAGCATTATCTGTGTTATCTATGTGTGTTACATGTTGGTTATATAAATCATATAACTTCCTTTAAAAATTATACAAATTATTCTACCCTTTCCAAAAGATACTTCTCTATTCAACTTGGACAATGAGCTAAAGAAATCCTCAATTAAAGAGCAACCTAACCTATCTAATTTTGTCGTATTATAAGTTTCTACCACTTTTACTTTCTTTAGCCTTAAATTTAAAGGTTTAAATTTTTAATAGTTTAAAATTTTCAAAGAAATAACCTTTTTTTTTTACTTGTAAATCTCTTTAAAATTATTTTATTAGAGATGGTGAGAAGATTGACTAGGACCCATTCTCAGCCAGAGCCACAGATTCTATACACTCCAAAGGAAGATTCCAAAATATTCCCTAAATGATTTTTCCCAAAAACTTCAGCTTTGAAGAACATTTATAAGATAATCATTGTTAAACATAGAATGTCATGCAATGATTTTCTTGTACAACCCATTTTTATTACTCTTTAATCTGGTTAACTTTCTAAAAACAAACTTAAGCCAAACACACAAAAATAAGGATTTAAAATATAAGTCAATTTATAACAACAGATCAATTACAGTGGTCCATAAAAATGAAAAAATATGTAACTTAAACAGTTCTTATAAGCATAGCCCAAATTCTAATCTCTCTTGTTTGTTTTACAAAGAGGTTTCAGAAACATTTAGTTATTGTTTTACAAATGGAAATGCTATGTTTCCATTTAGGAGGAATGAAATCTTGAATATTAATTTGAATCCAGTTGACTTTCATTCTTTTGTAAACTCACAGAATCTCAAAGCCTAGAGTTTGTTATCTGTAAGGACAGAGATTTAAGCCACACACATTAAAAAAATTTTAAAAAAGAGTTTAAAATTTTGTCTTCTAACTAGCACTGTACTTACAATTTCAAAACTTTTCTTCTTTAAAACACTTTATTTGCAACTAACCTTTTTTAAGGTTGTTCCTTTGGAGAGGATCAATAAAAGCACAGCACTTCTCCACTCTCACCTCTTAAAACCTTTGGCTTCCTACCAGTTTCCCTTGTTGCTCAGTCTTTTTATTGCTGACAATTCTCAGAGGTTTCTGTTATGTTCCTCTGAAGGCATGTCCCTTGTCAAAGAGGCAGGCTACTTTCTGAGGTGTCTTTTACTTTTCTTTAGCTGCCCCTTCATTTTTGATATCCTTGATTAGGGCAGCCCAGTGATCCAGGTGCAAGGCCTGGGTAATCTGCTAGACATTCTGATAATCATCTTGACTCATGCTGGGGTCACAGTGGTACCCACAGAAGCAGCCATGACATAGGGACAGCATAGCTATTTGCCAGTTGTCATAGCTAATATACTACTATTTACAGCCACTCTCCTTGGGGACTAGGAGGAGAAAGGGAAAGCTCTTTCCTTGTTTTGTCATTGAAAATGGCGTGACATGGCATGGCATGGCTACCATTTCTGGCTTCTCTGTCATTTCCAGTACCAAAATGGCCTGAGCAGAGTTTACTGTGATGACCTGCTAGTTCTCTGCACGTTTTCTTCTCTCCCTTGGTCTTTTTAGACTCTTATCACCTTGACCACACCTTGCTTGTGGACCCTTTTTGGTTGTGGCCCTTGGGCATCTTTATCTTTTTCCGCACTTCTGAAGATAACTCCAGTTCTATTCATTCATGAGGTTATCCCCAGATTTTTTTAGGGCTGTGAAAGTTTCTCTCTATTTTGGATCTGTCTCTGTAATAAAGCAAATGTTTACTGGTTTAAATGTTGCATCTCCTTCCAACACCCCATCATGGGCATTAGTCTATCCCTGCATTTTTTGATGCCAGGCACTGTTCTAGTTTCTCTGCATTTCCTTTAGCGCAGGTCAAGTTGTGTTGCTAGTGTCTCTGCAGAAACAACCTTGCACCTTGCCTATGTGCCAATTTTTTGACCTCTTGAGAAATATAAGTAGTGGGTTCCATTCCCCAACCCAACTTAGGTCACAAGGGGAATGGACTTCCACCATTTCCAATTGTGGTAAGAAAAGAAATAATGTACGTAAAATGCTTAAGCAATACTCTGGTTTAAATATTTTTTTTTCCTGGCAGTGGGACTAATGAGTAGAGTAGGTGAGATATCATGGTGATGAATAAATACCTGGTAATGAGTAAATACCTGATTTAGTATTCTCATCAATAAATGTACATGGAGAAATAACAGATATGCACTGTTCCCCAAAAATATATTGAATATGCAGACCGAAGTGAGCCCTTTTATTATATATAATCCAATATTCATCCTTCGGGATCTCATTGTTGTTTTTGGTACAAACCTCTTTCAAATCTCTCCAGACCTTTGTTAAAAGGTGAAGATAACTAGATCATGTATAGCTCCAACTCTGATTACCAATTCATTTGCAAGTAGTTTTTCCCATTATGATGCCAGTGACATGGTGAAGGAGTCTATTACCAAGGAGACTGACTGTGGACCTTGACAATTTCAGCCCTATCTGCACCATGAGGTCCAATAATGTTCTCAGGGCACGTCAGGATACCTTCTGGCAATATGTTTATAAATAGTCTTCAGCTTCTCTTGTTTTTTTTTTTTTTTTTTTTTTTTTTTTTGAGATGGAGTCTCCTTCTGTCACCAAGGCTGGAGTGCAGTGGCGCAATCTTGGCTCACCGCAACCTCCGCTTCCCAGGTTCAACGATTCTCCTGCCTCAGCCTCCTGAGTAGCTGGGATTACAGGCACCCACCACCACGCCCAGCTGATTTTTGTATTTTTAGTAGAGATGGGGTTTCACCATGTTGGCCAGACTGGTCTCAAACTCCTGACCTCATGTGATCCGCCCACCTTGACCTCCCAAAGTGCTAGGATTACAGGCATGAGCCACATCGCCCAACCTCAGCTTCTCCCTTGAAAATCTTTTTTTGATGTGTTCCTCTAAGATGTTGCTGATATGTACATGTTCCTTTGAATTCACTGACTTTCCACATTCCATCTCTTCCAGTTCTGAAACTTTTTATTCTACCATGCCGTGGATTTCCCCTAATTCTCTTGATCAGTATTGCCCATTTAATATAATCAATGTGGTAAGTACTTTGGTAGAAGTGTGACAAAATAGCTATATGGAATTGGAAAGAGGAATTATTGATTCCATAAACGAAGAGAGAGATCCTGAAGGATTTCCTAGATGACCTCATGTTTGAAAAACATTTGAAAAATGCATACAATGGAAGACTAAGAAGAGCACTATGGGAACAGCATGTACAAGGAGTTGGGGGAAACGAGGAGTAATACAGTGTAGCTGAAGTAAGGACAGGTTGGAGGAGGGATGTCAGGGCAGATAGATAAGGGCCGTGAACCCACGCTAAAGACTATGAACTTCACATGGGGTCTGGCAAGTAGTTGAGTAACTAGTGAAATACATGTATTAGAAACAAAATCCTAGCAGAAAGAGGTAAAAACAGATAGGAAAAGAGAAACTAGAGGCAGGGAAGCTAGTTAGGAGATCCTCATTCCTCAGAGAAGTGAGTCTGCTTCCTTTCCTCCATGCCTGCCTCCTCCCGGTGCTATAAAGCAGTTCTGGCCTCCTGAAACAGAGCTCTGAGGGAAGGAGGGATGTTCGTGGCTTTAAATGTGCGCCCTGAGTAGGGGTCTGGCACTAGAGTGGCTTCCATAGTAGGAGCTTACAGCTATAACCTTATTGGGAGTACAGCACCTAGCATATCATAGGTGCTCAAAAATATCTGTAGAACAAGTGAATGTGGGGGGAGAAAACCTTTCCTGGCATTACCACGCTCGCAAAGTAAGAAGTCCCCTTTTACATACCCCCTTGGGATAAAATATATAAAAAAGATTCTCCTAAAATCTAGGACTAATTTTTTTTCCCACTCAGTCACATTTCCTTGAAAATTGATTCTGCACCCTGCCATGGAGGCCACCTGGGGGTTAGAAATAGCATGGGCTTCAGAGCCAGGCTGACTCAGGTGCACATCCTTACTTAGTAATTGTGCAAACTTGAATAATTTTGTAACTTTCTGATCCTCCATTTCCTCATCTCTATACTAACAATGAGGAAAGAGTTGCAGTGAGGAAAGAGATAATGTCTGTAAAATGCTTATGCCAAAATGTGGCTGCAGTTCAGCCAGATGCACACAGAAGTACATGTGCAGGAGCTCTGAGATCCAGTCAGAGAGAGAGAGCTGCAGAATTATATAGCAGGGTGGCCATTGCGCCCCTCCACTCCTCCTCTACTCCAGTCTTGGACCACCCCTACTTAGGCTGCATCTGAGGCCAATGCATGTACTAAGTCAGAATCAGGCAGAACTCATCCCATGTAGCAGATACAAATTTCAATCCCCCACCCCCCCCAAAACAAACAAACAAACAAAAAACCTCGTTGTACAAGAAATACGAAACTTTATATTTCCATGTGAATTACATTTTTCCGATATGAGACTCAGTTTAATGTAAAGATGGAAAAAATTTCAGAAAATGTAACATTCCACCTCACCAGCTGCCTTTATCTGGGGATAAGTTACTGGAGACTTACATAGAGCCAAATCATTGGGAGAGTCCATCTAGTTTTGTATAGTGTCAGTTGCCCACATCAGCATTTGATCGAATGATCCCATTCCGCTTTGGTCTTAGTGGTAACAGTTGGGTCCTTCTTTATATCCACCCCAACATCTGACTGTCTGGGCCGTTTCTGTACTGCTCTGTGAACAGAGGAAACATTTTGTACCCCTGAGCCCTGTAGTGTCACAGAGATCTCAAAGAGGAGACCATTTGAGGACTGCCTACCTGCCCTGCACAGCCATCTCTTCTGCTTGTACATCGGGGGAAGGAGAGAACTCTTGAGATGAGTCTGTGTCCCAACTACCAGGGATAATCTAGAGAAGCAGCAACACTCCAGGGTTCTCTCCTTCCCCTCAATGTACAAGCAGAAGAAATGGCTGTGCAGTGTAGGTACTTGCCTGTACCTGGAAGTTTAGGCAGGATCTCCTCCATCTGACCTCTCTAATTGTGGCAACACTTCCTGTCTATTTTAATCATTTAACTTGGTTTCTTATGGATTGTTTTCTCATAATAATTCTTTCATTTTGTCCTCTGAATCCAAGGTTTTGAAATTCAAAAGCCAGAAATAAGACTATTATTCTCTCCTTTTCTTTTTCTTGAGCCAGTGAATAAGTTTGTTGCTGAATTGGGGGTGGAGGGAGGGAATCAAGAAATATGTGTAAATGCAAGCAGAAACAGTTTATTTAGTCTTAGCCACTTCATTTTTACATTTTCTCTGGTTAAACCATCCCACTTCATTTTTTTCATATTTCACTTTCTCTTGCCGTTTGACACTGCTACACATTGCTTGAAATAATTTTCTCTTCATTGCCAATGGCATCCTTCTGAAGTTGACCATGTTAAAGTAAGAAACAAGAATCTCATCTACTGGGCTGTTCAGCGTATCATGAAAATAGTTTAGTATTAAATTGACCAGTCATTTGTTATTAACGTACATGTATACTTCTCTATGGACTGTGTTTTAAATGACTGTAAAACTCACTCTGTAATCATTAGATTTGGGGCATTGTTAGGACAAGAATTTAAGTGCTTTCTCACGTATGTTTATTGCGGCACTATTCACAATAGCAAAGACTTGGAACCAACCCAAATGTCCAACAACAATAGACTGGATTAAGAAAATGTGGCACATATACACCATGGAATACTATGCAGCCATAAAAAATGATGAGTTC
>NW_026652288.1:89848295-89925884 GCF_009828535.3 Hylobates moloch | reverse complement strand
AAAAAAAAAAAAAGAATTTAAGTGCTTTCTTTTGTCTAGTTGCAGTTATAATATTGCATTTCTTTGTCTAAAATCTAAGTCCAATTAGGAAAACCAGATAAATGCCAGTATGATTTTTAAGGGTTTCAAATTTTTGTGTCTCATCATAAAACAGAATTTTTAGCAATTTTTATTGCAATAATTTTGTTTATAAGCATTTTTATAAATGTATCTCACAGAAATGTTTGATAGTTTGTTGAGAAACGTGTAGTAATATATTTTAAAATCTGGTTTTGTAAATGAATAATTCAAGTAAAATGGGAAATAGGAAAAGAGCTTTGGAAAGGAATAAGTACAGCTTTTGGTCTTTTTATTAGACTATCATAATCAGATGATTCCTTTATCAGAGTGGGATGTCTATATCTGAAATAAACCTGGGCCTCCATTGGAATACTTGGAATGTAAATCTTAAACACTCATTTGTGAAGACAGTCAAATGTTCTTTCAATTTGACGTCCAGTTGATTAATAAATTTACTCATGATTTATGATGAGTCATGTCAAAAGGCAATAATGTTGTTGAACTTGAATTTGATATTTTGGCCTGTGATCATAGACTAAGTTGATTTTTTTCTAATACATAATTTATCCTAAAGATTTACTTCATGCAGAGATTCCTACGTATTCCAACAGCTCTAACTCTTTTTGTAAAGAACCTGACAAAGCAGTTTAGTGAGGACTCTTATCAGATGAATAAACTTATAAAATAGACCATTTGTGCACAGAGATGTGCGTAGCTTAATCTTTTATAATCAGCTTATAAAAAGTCATCATGTTGATGTAAGGACTGATCTAATAGGACACATAAGCCTTCCTGTAGCTAACCCCTTCTCAGTACTGACACAACTTGAGAGTCAGAAGAAAATGTAAATGAAAAGAGCCTTAAACATCATTTAGTCTTACTGCCTTGTTTTACAGGCACAGAAATTAAGGGGTTTGACAGAGCGCCAGTGGACACACAGTGATTAAACCTGACTGAGTCAGGTTGGGGTTCCCGACTTCCTGACTCCAAGCCTCTGACCCAATGCAGCATTTTCATTTCCTGCTTCTTGTATGATTAGGACAGATTCATCTACAGTTTAATCATCTCATTTATGAAAAGTACAGAAGAAAGAGCTATGAAATTGTTTTACCCTTTTAATTTTACTTCAGTTAAAACTTTCCTTATGATTAGGATTATAATTTTTTTAAAAAAATTTCCAGACACTTTTCATTATAGAACAAAAGGACAGTGAAAATGCATTACTCTTTTTCTCCACACTTTATGCCTTCATTTTGTATAAATAAAATTGTATTCTAACCGTATATTAAATGTTTTTTCTACTAGCTGTGAGATATTTGAGATCAGTTATCATGTTTCATTCTGGCATTATATTCCTAAAGCCCTAGCACAATTCATGGCACAATACATTTTTGGTGAATGAATGCTAGATTACCATTTTCCTGGAGGTAGTAGCCTTGTTTTCTATTTGTATCCTTTGTACACATTAGCACTCAGTATATACATTTGCAATGAATAATAGAATGAGTGAGTAAATAGACATTCCTAGAGGATCTCTTTGGACTTTCTTAACTAGAAACAGTGGTGATTTTTTTTTTTAAAGTAGTGAGCCGTGTAGCTCTTAGTTCTTAGTGCTTATGTTACTCCTTACAAATGTATAAAAAATTTGTATCTCTTGAAATGATATAACCAAGGTAAGATTTAAATGTGATCTAGTGTTTGGAATTAGGCCTAAATATCTCAGAGAAAAAAATGCAACAAATTCATTTAACTATGCAGGTCACTGGCCCAAGTTTCAGTTGCCTCTCATCAGTAGCATACTTGGCTAGAATTTTATCACCAAAACTTTTTTTTAGTGAATTAAAATCAAAACGGAAAAGAGAAGACTAAATTGGGGTACCACAATGAAGCTTGAGGAGATGGGGATACAATTTTAAACAGAAATAGAAGAGCCTTTCAAGATTTTGTAGTTTTCTCCCATTTGTTACCCATCTCCTTGTTCGCCTTTTGTCAAGTTTCCAGATATGGTAAATGCAAAATAAAAAGTGAGTTCTTCATCTTTGAAAAATACAATTGAGCTTTGTTGAAAAATAAAATAAGCTGTCTAAATTTGGCACTGAGAGAGACTTCCTTTGAGGATTTATTGTGAGAAAAGGGCCCATAAGAGTGTAAGTACAGCTTTTGTTAGTTAATAGAAGGCAACATGGTTGAAAAGATGAGGATTTACATTAAAAACTTAAAATACAAAGCCTAAGATTATACTAGAGAAGCCTTAATGTGTTAATGTTACTATTCTGTTAAAAGATTGCTGGATTGGTCCTCACAAAGGATAAGGAAGGGAAGTGGGGGAGAGGGATGTCTGTGCCGTTATCTGTTCCTGTTTCCTTCCCTGTGTCATTACTTAATCCTCAGACATACACATGAAGTAGATGTTATTATCTTTATTTCATGGTTCAGAACTGAGGCTCAGTTAAGTAAAATAATTTGTGGGAGGTCATCAGTCACCTGCTTACTTTTTTAGCCTCACCTTCTACCATTCTCAACCTCACCTGCTCCTCTCACCCTTAGCATCATTGCTCTTCCCTGAACATCCCAAGCATGCCTTCCGCCTTCTGTGACGGTTGCTCTAGCTATATCTTCTGCTTAGGGTTCTCAGCCCCCAACTATTAATGTGGTTAGGTCCCTCTTGTCACTCAGATCTCTGGTGACATGCCATTGCAGAAAGGGCTTTCCTGATGACCCTATATAAAATATCTTATTTCATATGTGCTATGATCTAAATGTTTGTGTTCCCCCAAATTCATATATTGAAATTATAATTCCCAATGGGATTATATTAGGAGGTGGGGCCTTTGAGAGTTGACTAGGTCATGAAAGTATAGTGTTAATGAATGATATTAGTACTTTTATAAAGGAGGCCTGAGAGAGACCACCTCATTCCCTCCCCATATGAGATTACAGTGAAAAGACAACTGTCTATGAACCAGCAGGTGAGCCCCCACCAGACACTGACTTTGCTGGCACTTTGATCTTGAACCTCCTAGCCTCCAGAAGTGTGAGAAATTTTTGGTTGTATATATGTGACTCAGTTTTTGGTATTAGAGTTGTTATAGCAGTCCAAACAGACTAAGATAATATGCCAATAAGATGCACCATTATTTTGGGTACCACTAAGAAAGCAAAATGCTGCCAGTTAATCAATTACATGATAATTTTTTAAGATGCATCCCAATTTCACAGATGTTAAAATGTGGGGGGAAAATGTTCTTAGAATTGATGAAATGCAATATAACTTCCTGACTTTCTCTCCTGTTCCCTTATGCTGGATTATTCTCTTTGTAGCACTCATCACTCTCTGATATAATGTTGTACATTTTCTTTGTTTTTTCTCTCCACACTAGAGTTTAAGCTACATGTAAGAGCTTTGTTTTGTTTATGACTGGTTATAGACATTGGCTAGATGTGCCCTACACCTGTCTCCTCTTCTTCCTGGGCACTCCGGATTACATTTTCCAGCCTTCTTTTCAGTTGGGTGAAGACATGCGAGAATCTTCTGAAAATTCTCCTTATTTTTTCTCTTTCCTCCTCTTCCAGTCATAGGGATGTGAGAGCCACTAAAGGGAAGAAGTCTGTGTCTCTAAATTACAGTAACAAATAAAGCTGCCTCCAGCCCCCACTATCCTGCCACATTGAATTTTATTATATTGTGATATTAAGAGATCTTTGTAATTTAAGCCACTGAAATTTGGACTTTTTGGTTATATCGGCTAGCCTACTCTAATATATTGCTCTGTCCGCACTGCCCAGAACTGTGCCTGCACATAGTAAGCTCTCAATAACTTATAAAAATAGGGTAAATGATAGGAATAGTAGGTTTTTGGAGGAAGATGTTTAGGTTTGGTTTGTACATAAAGCATTTTCACGGGAGAATGGGGGTGAGTGTTGGCAACATCGTATACTGCCTCATTTCAGGTGGCCATTTCTTCTTCCAAGCAAAGTGAACAACCAGGTGCACTGCGCAAAGTCCTTGCCACTGGGATTACTCCTCTCCACTGTCTTTTGGAGATGTCTGAAAAAGGGACTGTTGTGCTACAATTGTTCACTTTCACGTGGTGCCTGCATATAATGCAGAGCCATCTCTAAACCAGGCCAAGTCTTCTCCTTCTCTGTCAACTAATCATAGGGTACACCATATAAAGCCATAGGTACATCCTGAAAGAGAGAAGCCAGTGTAGCAGGAGTAGGGACAATGAGGAATTTGGGTCACTTCTTTATGTAGCTTATTTGTGCCCCCACAGCTTGCTCTAGCCCTATTCTCTATGTATCACTTCCATTTGATGATGGATGTTGACGTACATGCCCAACTTTGTGGCTTGGTGGGTGAGATAATACCCAGGAATGATAGCTCAGTTCACATGGTAATTTGGTGGCCCATGGTTAAGTATTCAGTCTCTACTGAGGCTCAGTAGCAGGCCAAGAGTTATTTCTCAAAAGAAGAGGATTTATCTACAGAGGATGGTAGGGCTTTTACCACTGTCCAGTGATATTAGGAACAGCCAGTTAATATCTCATTATATTTGTTACTTTTCCAAACATGTTCAAAAGTATCATGTACACAGTCACTCATTCCTTGTTTCTTAAATAGGAATATGTATTGGAGATATTTTGCATATCTCTAGTGCCAGATCACACCATAGACTATAAGTACTCTATTTCTGGGAATAAAGTCATTAGTGTCTTTAATCAGGTGAGAGAGCCAATGCCAGAAATCCCAAACCCAATTGAGAAAACTTATTCTTAAAATTCTGTTCCTCTGGAGCCACTCTTCGTACCCAAATCTATATTAACCTGGGTTCTTTGGATAAATAGAATGAATAGGATATAGATATAGATCCATATATGTGTATTTGTATGTATAGTAGTCCCCTGTTATCCACAGTTTCACTTTCCACAGTTTCAGTTACCCATAGTTTCAGTCACCAGAGGTCAATTGTGGTCTGAAAATATTAAATAAAAAATTCCAGAAGTAAGCAGTTCATAAGCTTTAAACTGTGTGCCATTCTAAGTAGTGTGATAAAATCTTTCACTGTCCTGCTGTGTCTCACCCAGGATGTGAATCATTCCTTTATCTAGCATATCCACACTGTATTGTATGAACATGTAGAGAAAAACATATATAGGGTTTGGTACTATCCATGGTTTCAGGCATTCACTGAGGGTCTTGGAATGTATTCTGGGTGGATAAATAGATGTAGGTATAGATATAGATATAGATCTATCTAGATATGGATCAATATCTGTATCTCAACATCAATGTAGATAGAGAGAGATTTCTTATTATGGAAGCTAAGGGGTACTAGGATAGGCAGTAGTTAAGTTGGAGACCCAGGAGAGCCAACAGTATAGCTTTAGTCCAAGTTAAAGTCTGAAATCCTCAGAACCAGTAGAGCTGTTGGTGTAAGTTCCAGTCCAAGCAGTCCAAGTCCATGCCTGAAAGCAGGAGAAGACTCAGATTGTGTTGTCCCAGCTTGAAGACAGTGAGGCAGAGAGTGAATTCTCCCTTTCTGAGCCTTTTGTTCTGTTCAAACCTTCAACAGATTGGATGAGGGCCACCCACATTAGCGAGGGCAATCTGCTTTATTCAGTCTACCAATGCAAATGTTAATCTCATCAAAAACCACCCTCGTATACACACCCAGAATAATGTTTAACCAGATGTCTGGGCATCCAGTCAGGCTGACACATAAAATTAACTATCACAGCCTGTATTTGTGAGATCAATGATTCATTTACATAATTCTCTTACAGACCTCAGTGGTCAATTTTAATTTTCAATTCCTCTTCTTTATATTAGCTTTGTAAGTTTCTGGGCATTCGACTATTAATAAGGTGTTTGTGTGTTTGTGTGTGGGTGTGTGTCTAGTAAAAAGTTCCTCTATAGGTAGGTATAATCTGCTCCAGAAAGCTATTCAAGAAACTTCCAAACTTCTCCCCTAATTTATCTTTCTTTCTTGCTCCTATTTTTGGAGGAAGAAAAAGAAAGTGGCTAGGGCTGACTGATCAGGGTGATGATGATGAAAAGAAAAGAACTGTTTTATTTACCTTCTTATTTCCACATTAAAATATCTGGGAAACGCTGTTAAGGTTGTATAATAACAAAGATCTAAAAATAGGGTTAATGTATTTCCTTCTCATCATTCAGGATTTAGCTTAGATATTATCTCCTCTGGGAAACACCATGTAAAGCTCCAAGTCTGGATTGAATGCTTGTTCCAGTGATTTTTCTAGCATTCCATGCTTCCCTTACTCTCACACTCATAAAAGGTGAACACAGTTCAGGGGCAGAGTCTGCATCTGCTTCATTACTGTGTTTCTACAGCCCAACACAGGTTAACAAAATGTTCAATAAATATCTTTTGAACAAAACAGTAAATGATGCTCTCTTTTTGGACAACTGAATAATTGAAGACAGTGATTAGTTCATGTCAGGGTTTGCTACTCTAGGTTTAAATATGTTTTTTAAAAGAAGAAGACAAAAAATAACCTCCAAACTACTCTGAATTGAACCTTTATTTCAAGTCACATGTTCCTTTCCTTATTATTTCGTAGTTATTCCAAACCTACTCAAAATGAGTTTATTGGAAAAGGCTCCTTTCTAATTTGTAACACATAATGCATAGACATTTGGCACCACTTCATAGTAATCCATTTTATGTGCTAAATTTGCAGATTTTATCTTCCTTGGCTCTTCATAGCTTTCCATTTAGTGACATGGGCTTTAGGCCATTATCAAAGTTTTGATTTTAAGGTGAAAGTTGAAGGTGATTGCCATCCTAAGATAAAGTTGCATTGATTTAGTATTTTTAAAGCTATTAAGTGGAACCTATACATAATAGTCATGAGAGAATAATGCTGTCTCCTTGCATAAGAACTTGATTAAGCTGCAGCTCTAAAGCTCTTTGCTCTTTCCTGAAGGAGGGTGACAGGACCGGGCCTAGAGCCATTGGATCCATCTGGCAGGAATCTGTCTGTGGTAGTGGATGTGAAGGGATGGAGTGGGGTCGGGGGGATGGAGGAGAGGTAAAGGAGAGAGGGAAGCAGAAGGGCTGGACTAAAATATTGAGTACTAGGTCAAGATGGAGCGAGAAGAGGGAAATATTAATATAACAAAAATTAACAGCTGTTGCTATGCTCTTATAGATAAGATAAACACACAAAGAAAAACCCCACATTTATATCTATCATGATAACCTAGAATATTTGCAGAGAGAGAAAGTGTTTTCTACAACTGTTATTTCAAAATATGGCACAGAAAAAATTGATGAGTCTGGCATGAACAATATTGTAGATCAGGAAACTCAGGAAAGCACAGTGCAATTTGAGTCTGAGGACAGCACAGTGTCTGGAGCATGTTGGCTGTTCAGAAAGTACTTGCTGAGTATCCTTGAATTTGGAATAAGAAGCACTTGAAGTTAAGAGAACTAGTTGCAGGATCAGGATCCAAACCTGAATAGAGAAATGACAACAACTTCCTGTGACTGGGGCTTTATCAATGCCCTAGAAATGAATGAAGGATAGTGAGTTAAGAAATGGATAAATGTAAATTCATATTTAGTAATAACTCGTTGATATTTTAAATTTAATTTATAATTATTTTTACACTGTCGTATTTTATTTTTCTCAATTAATTTCTTTTTGCTATTCTTCTGAAGTCCCAAGTTAAACAACTTCTTTAGGAATTGTTTTAAAAAAGTTAGAATGGATGTAGCTGAAGACCATTATCCTTAGCAGACTAATGCAGGAACAGAAAACCAAATACCACATGTTCTCAGTTATAAGTGGAAGCTAAATGATGAGAACACATGCACACATAGAGGGGAACAACACACGCTGGTGCCTATCCAAACGTGGAGGGTGGGAGAAAGGAAAGGATCAGGAAAAATAACTAGGGGTACTAGGCTTAGCACCTGGGTGATGAAATAATCTGTACAACAAAACCCCATGATATAAGCTTACCTATCTCACAAACCTGCACTTGTACCCCTGAACTTAAAATAAAAGTCAAAAAAAGAGTTAGATGATATTCATTGTAATGAACAAACTATATTAATGATCTCCTGGTGCCTCCCAAGGGATTTTTGGCTATAACTGTCAACCAGGCCTCACAGTCTCTATCCCTAATAGTGCTTGCTATATTTTGAGCACTCAATTAATATTTAGTCACTGGACTATTTGGCTCAACCAGGTAAATGATCTCTTACATGAGCATCACGTACACCCACTGATAATGAAATTATCTATCTTTCCTTAATTGTTTTATATTGAACTTTTCTGCTTTAAGAGATAAAATTTTTTTTCTTCAAAATGGCAATGTTAGGCCAGGCATGGTGGCTCAGGCCTGTAATCACAGCACTTTTTGAGGCCAAGGCAGGCAGATAGCTTGAGCCCAGGAGTTCAAGACCAGCATGGGCAACATGAGGAAACCCCGTCTCCACAAAATACAAAAATTAGCCAGGCATGCTGGCATGTGCCTGTAGTCTCAGCTACTCAGGAGGCTAATATGGGAGTATCACCTGAGGCCCAGCTGGGGGAGATCAGGGCTGCAGTGGGCTGTAATGTCACCACTGCACTCTAGCCTGGGTCACAGAGTGAGAACCTGTCAAAAAAAAAAAAAAAAAAAAAAAAAGGCAATGTTACATCTTAATTCTTGAATTCTTGGCTTCAATTTTATAGCTAAAATTATTGCTTAGAAGCCAGATGAGTACATTTTCTGTCACAAGGATTTAATCTTTTTAACACTTGGGTGTCATATAATATTTAAACTCAGTGTATCAGATGAAAACACAGCTACTGCCAATTCAGTAGAATTGCACCAAATCGTTGTTTCTCCTTGAAATTCCAGAGTCAGCCTTTTAAAAAATGTTACCTCTTAGGAGGTGTCTCTTTATATTGTTTAAACTAATATTACAAGTAACATACAAAATGTTATAAAACCAAGGCAAATTATATAATAAGTGAATGTATTTCACAACTTTAGTAAACTATATATGAATCCAATGACACTTTCCTTCTTCTGTTTCTAGTTTCTTAAACTGACTTTTATAAAGAATTTTAATTTAAATGAAATTCTTTGTGCTCACTCACAATTTGGGGGCTATTCAGGAGATCTAATTAGCTTTAAACCAGTTTATCTGAAAATCACTTTTACATTTCTGGTTCCTTCTAGAAAGTAGTGGATTGTTACTTATTAGAGGCCCTAGGCTATTTATGAAAAATGTTGCTTTTGTCTGAAAAGTTGAATTAATGAATCTCTAACACTGAACCTCTTTTGTCAGTGGATCTTTTTAAATAACTGCAATGAAATTGGGAAAAGTAAATTGCAAAGAAAATTTTAACAAAACCCCTCTCCCCTTTTATTGTGAGGCACAGACACCTGAATAAAATAAAGTGAAAAAATGTGAAAGAGTAAATGGTTTTAGTGGAAGCAATATATATTCAAAAACCATTAATATATTCAGATAAAGAATATTTCTTTATAAATTTCTCTCCCTTTGCTCCTTTTAGATTCATCACTGTATGTGTCCACAAACTCTGAATAATTAATTCTTTCATTTTACTCCTGAGGCAGATAGGCAAATATTACCATTCAACTATTAGCTGTATAATACTTGACATGCCCCATAATTTTATAGTTTGGAAAGCTAATAATTAGGCTGTAAACTCCCAGGGGTGGAAAAATTAAGGAATTGGTCCAAAATCATAATGAATGTCAGAATAATTATTATCATTGTATTCACAAGTTCTTGGTTCTTGTACACAAAACTTATCTCCATATATATGTGTGTGTATATATATATATATATATACACACACACACATATATACATATGTACACATACACATATATGTACATATATATGGTCTCAAATTCCTATTGTCTTAATCCTATTTGCCATTCTCCATGCTTCCTAGTTTTTCTGAAATGATTTACCACTCTAATATACTGACACAAATATGTCTTATTTTAAAACTCAAAATATATATTGCCTTGAGAAAAACTATTATGATTAAATAAAAGAAAGTTTATGTTTAGATATTTGTCTTTATTAACAGTAAGACAATCCCTTAATTTTTTTTCTCTACTGAAAAGCCTATCCATCACTTCACCCACCTTCTCCTTTTATCTTCATGCCTTAGAGGAAAAGGTGTTCACACAAAAGCTTAATCCCTCTCTCTCCTCTCACCTAATTCTAAATCACCTTTTTCACTGATTCCCTCCCTTTTGCTTACAAGTATGCTAAAGTTTTTCCTATCCTCAAAACAGCAACAAAAGATACCTCAATTCTATTTTTCCCTTCAGCCACTTTCTGTTTAACAACTTCCTCTTCACTACTGGGAGCTGAAAAGTCATCTAAACTTACTGTCTCTTCCCTTTTCCCACTCATTTGCTCTTCAGTTCATTGGTCTATATTCCTGTCACTTGAATGAAACTACTCTGATTGAAATCAAAGAAGATGTAGTTATTGGATTCAGTAACTGCATAAATATCTCATCTTGTTTTACTTTTCTGCAACATTCAGCATTGTCAATCACATCCTCCATTACTAAAACTTTCTTTGTCTGGCTTCTTATGTAAGTATGTATCTTTTGTGTTCTCCTTAAATAATGGTTTTCCTCCATCCCTTTCTCTCATTATTTCTCCTCCAATAGCACCTTAAATGTCTATCATTTAATCTTGCATCGGCATAGGATGAAATTTATCCTAAACATATCATTCTTGCCCCAACTTCTCTAGTGAGTTTCATCTATATTTCCAACTGTTTATTGCCTATTTCCTCTTCAATATCCTTTAGCAGTCTCCGACTTTAACCTGTCTGTCATAAAACTCAAGATCTATCTCCTGAAATCTTTTCTTCCTGACTTACTATCTTAGTTAATGTTCATTAAACTAAAATCTAGGAAAAACACAAGACTTGGAGTCAGAAGTCCTGGGATCAAATTCTGGATCAAAATCAGATTAGTTTTGTGATTTTGTATGAGTTTATTTTCTCAAGCCTCCATTTCCTCACCTGCAAAATAGTAAAATAATACTTCAAAGAGTTTTAGAAAATAAATAAATGAAGATTAAAATGAAAGCATCTGGCAAAATGTCTAGCATGTAGCCGTCACTAAACACGTTTTAGTTTCCTTTTTTTTTCTACATTGCCTTCTTCCTATTGAAGGACAAGATCATCATACCATAACTAAAACAACAAATGAATTTGTTACTTTCTTAAATCAGGGACAATGATGGTAGCAGGGAAGTTTCCCTTAGCAAAGCCAGCATTTGGAAAAGGCATGGGGAGAAATTGACAGACTTTTGAGGAGGCATAGATTGCAGAGTTTGAAAGACTTTCAGGAGTGGGAGTGGTTGAAGCCACATTAGTAGAGGCATACTTCTTCAGGTCAGGCTAGCTGGCTTTCAGAACTGTATTCACTGAAGAAAGTTGTCATTGATTTATTAATGCTTTTTATTCCTGTTTGGGTGGTTACTCACTACAGAGCCTAACGTCTTGTCCCAGGAGTGTGGAATCTTTCGGGATTTTTTTTTGGTTTTGTTTCTCATTCTTTTTCTCTCCACCCTGCCTCTCACCAATTTTCAGTTGGTCAACAATCTTGCTCATTCAACTTCCAATGTCTTTCAAAACTTGCCTCACCCCAAGTGTCTATCTCTAATGCTGCTGGTGCCCTAATTTATGTTTTCATCATCTTTCAACTGTGCTTTGGTAATGGCATGTGAATGTGCTAAACTCAGTCTCCCAGCCCCCAGACTCCAACTCTAATCCACTCTCCACACTGGCATCAGACTTAGTCACCTAAAACAGGTATGATAATCAACTCTAATTTAAAATCTTAATGATTTCACTGAGTTTATGGCATTTTTCCCAATATCATCTGATATTAAAATGCAGATTCCTGGGTCTCATGGGGCTGGGTTCCAGGAACCTGAGTTGTAATAAGTATTCCCAAGATGTTATTGTGTTCACAGAAGTTTGAGAACCACTCACTTGTAGGCTATAATGCAAATTCCTTGGCACAAGCAGCCCTTATGAACCAGCTTTCCAGCTTCATATTTTGATACTTTCCACATATCCCGTATTGTAATTACACTCAGCTACTCATCTTTCTGCAGACATACACAGAAAATTCTCTTCTGTTGTCTCTGTACGTTCTGGTCTTTCAGCCTGAAATATTAATTTGCTTCATACACTTCTGCTAATCCTTGACAGCCAGTTCACATCTTCCAGAAACCTACTTTTTTCATAATTATGTTTCTATGCCTTCCTGTATAATTTGTAATTGCAATGTGTGGAGTTAAGTGCCTACTTTTCCCTCTGGTGGACTGAGTTTCTTGAGGGTAAATGTCAAATCTTATCCATATGTACATGACTATTACCTAGCACACTGCAATCATATAATGCAAGTTGACTGCATATTTGCTGAATTAAATTTTTATGGAAACCTTGAAGAATATCAGAATAGAATATCAGCCTAGAATATCAGAGAAAGGATATATTAATCTACTCCACTCATTTGTAGATTCAACTAAAGCCCAGTGGTATTCATTGACAACAAACCAACTTTACTTAGGCCCCAACCTTTGTAGGAAATAAAAATTAACCTAAGCCCAGATACTTTTAACAGTGTCTGTTTGTATTCTGGATTGTTCATTGGCTTGCAAGTTTTCGGATTGTTCCATAAAATTTATAAGTTCCTTTCTAACCAATGTTTATTTGGAATGGCTTATACAGATCTATGACATCTTTTTATTTGATTATTTTTCTTTTATATATATATATTTTATTATACTTTAGCTTCTAGGGGACGTATGCACAACGTGCAGGTTTGTTACATATGTATACATGTGCCATGTTGGTGTGCTGCACACATTAACTCGTCATTTACATTAGGTATATCTCCAAATGGTATCCCTCCCCCCTCCCCCCACTCCACCCCACAACAGGCCCCGGTGTGTGATGTTCCCCTTCCTGTATCCAAGTGTTCTCATTATTCAATTCCCACCTATGAGTGAGAACATGTGGTGTTAGGTTTTTTTTGTCCTTGTGATAGTTTGCTCAGAATAATGGTTTCCAGCTTCATCCATGTCCCTACAAAGGACATGAACTCATCATTTTTTATGGCTGCATAGTATTCCGTGGTGTATATGTGCCACATTTTCTTAATTCAGTCTATCATTGTTGGACATCTGGGTTGGTTCCAAGTCTTTGCTATTGTAAATCGTGCTGCAATAAACATACATGTGCATGTGTCTTTATAGCAGCATGATTTATAATCGTTTGAGTATATACCCAGTAATGGGATGGCTGGATCAAATGGTATTTCTAGTTCTAGATCCCTGAGGAATCACCACACACTGACTTCCACAAGGGTTGAACTAGTTTACAGTCCCACCAACAGTGTAAAAGTGTTTCTATTTCTCCACATGCTCTCCAGCACCTGTTGTTTCCTGACTTTTTAATGATCGCCATTCTAACTGGTATGAGATGATATCTCATTGTGGTTTTGATTTGCGTTTCTCTGGTGGCCAGTGATGATGAGCATTTTTTCATGTGTCTGTTGGCTGCATAAGTGTCTTCTTTTGAGAAGCGTCTGTTGATATCCTTCGCCCACTTTTTGAGTTTGAGATCTGAGAACCGACAGACTGCCTCCTCAAGTGGGTCCCTGATCCCCGAGTAGCCTATCTGGGAGGCACACCCCAGTAGGGGCAGACTGACACCTCACATGGCCAGGTACCGCTCTGAGACGAAACCTTCAGAGGAACGATCAGACAGCAACATTTGCTGTTCAGCAATATTTGCTGTTCTGCGCTGATACCCAGGAAAACAGGGTCTGGAGTGGACCTCCAGCAAACTCCAACAGACCTGCAGCTGAGGTGCCTGACTATTAAAAGGAAAACTAACAAACAAAAAGGACATACCAAAACCCCATCTGTACATCACCATCATCAAAGACCAAAGGTAGATAAAACCACAAAGATGGGAAAAAACAGAGCAGAAAAACTGAAAATTCTAAAAATCAGAGCACCTCTCCTCCTCCAAAGGAATGCAGCTCATTGCCAGCAACAGAACAAAGCTGGACGGAGAATGACTTGGACAAGTTGAGAGAAGAAGGCTTCAGACAATCAAACTTCTCTGAGCTAAAGGAGGAAGTTCGAACCCATTGCAAAGAAGTTAAAAACCTTGAAAAAAGATTAGACAAATGGAAAACTAGAATAACCAATGCAGAGAAGTCCTTAAAGGGCCTGATGGAGCTGAAAACCATGGCATGAGAACTACATAATGAATGTACAAGCTTCAGTAGCTGATTCTATCAACTGGAAGAAAGGGTATCAGTGATTGAAGATCAAATGAATGAAATGAAGCAAGAAGAGAAGTTTAGAGAAAAAAGAGTAAAAGGAAACGAACAAAGCCTCCAAGAAATATGGGACTATGTGAAAAGACCAAATCTACGTCTGATTGGTGTACCTGAAAGTGATGGGGAGAATGGAACCAACTTGGAAAACACTCTTCAGGATATTATCCAGGAGAACTTCCCCAACCTAGCAAGGCAGGCCAACATTCAAATTCAGGAAATATAGAGAACGCCACAAAGATAATCCTTGAGAAGAACCCCAAGACACATAATTGTCAGATTCGCCAAAGTTGAAATGAAGGAAAAAATGTTAAGGGCAGCCAGAGAGAAAGGTTGGGTTACCCACAAAGGGAAGCCCATCAGACTAACAGCAGAAACTCTACAAGCCAGAAGAGAGTGGGGGCCAATATTCAACATTCTTTAAGAAAAGAATTTTCAACCCAGAATTTCATATCCAGCCAAACTGAGCTTCATAAATGAAGGAGAAATAAAATCCTTTACAGACAAGCAAATGCCTGAGAGATTTTGTCACCACGAGGCATGCCTTACAAGAGCTCCTGAAGGAAGCACTAAACATAGAAAGGAACAACCGGTACCCGCCACTGCAAAAACAAGCCAAATTGTAAAGACCATCGATGCTAGGAAGAAACTGCATCAACTAATGAGCAAAATAACCAGCTGACATCATAATGACAGGATCAAATTCACACATAACAATATTAACCTTAAATGTAAATGGGCTACATGCCCCAATTAAAAGACACAGACTGGCAAATTGGATAAAGAGTCAAGACTCATCAGTGTGCTGTATTCAGGAAACCCATCTCATGTGCAGAGACACACATAGGCTCAAAATAAAGAGATGCAGGAAGATCTACCAAGCAAATGGAAAACAACAAAGGCAGGGGGTGCAATCCTAGTCTCTGATAAAACAGACTTTAAACCAACAAAGATCCAAAGAGACAAAGAAGGCCATTACATAATGGTAAAGGGATCAATTCAACAAGTAGAGCTAACTATCCTAAATATATATGCACCCAACACAGGAGCACCCAGATTCATAAAGCAAGTCCTTAGTGACCTACAAAGAGACTTAGACTCCCACACAAGAATAATGGGAGACTTTAACACCCCACTGTCAACATTAGACAGATCAACGAGACAGAAAGTTAACAAGGGTATCCAGGAATTGAACTCAGCTCTGCACCAAGTGGACCTAATAGACATCTACAGAACTCTCCACCCCAAATCAACAGAATATACATTTTTTTCAGCACCACACCACACCTAGTCCAAAATTGACCACATAGTTGGAAGTAAAGCACTCCTCAGCAAATGTAAAAGAACAGAAATTATAACAAACTGTGTCTCAGACCACAGTGCAATCAAACTAGAACTCAGGATTGAGAAACTCACTCAAAACCGCTCAACTACATGGAAACTGAACAACTTGCTCCTGAGTGACTACTGGGTACATAACGAAATGAAGGTGGAAATAAAGATGTTCTTTGAAACCAACGAGAACAAAGACACAACATACCAGAATCTCTGGGACACATTTAAAGCAGTGTGTAGAGGGAAATTTATAGCACTAAATGCCCACAGGAGAAAGCAGGAAAGATCTAAAATAGATTATTTTTCTTAATCACAAAAGTAATACACACTAATTTCAAACAGTGGAACAATGTAACATATAAAAAGTAAAAAACAGTAATCTTTACATACATACAGCTTCTGACTCTCACCTTCATCAACCCTCTTTTTATTCCTATGTAGTAACCAATATTTATAGCCTATATGTATTCCTCCTACTTTTCTCTATGCTTATATAAATACACACAAGAATAGGTTTAAAAAATTGCTTTGTTTGTTGTTAATGGAATCATATTATACAAATCTTGAAATTTACTTTTCTCACTTCATAGTACATTGTGAATATTCCTCCAATCAATAGATAGAAATCTAACTTGTTATTTTTAAGAACTAAATAACGTGTCATAGTATGGTTTTACTACCATTATTTAACCAATCCCCTGTTCTTAAACAGTCACTCTGTGTCCAGTTGTTTTTTTTTTTATACTATGACTTGTTTTTTTTTTTTTGAGACGGAGTCTTGCTCTGTCACCCAGGCTGGAGTGCAGTGGCGCGATCTCGGCTCACTGCAAGCTCTGCCTCCCGGGTTCACGCCATTCTCCTGCCTCAGCCTCTCCGAGTAGCTGGGACTACAGGCGCCCGCCACCAAGCCCGGCTAAATTTTTGTATTTTTTTAGTAGAGACGGGGTTTCACCATGTTAGCCAGGATGGTCTCGATCTCCTGACCTCGTGATCTGCCCGCCTCGGCCTCCCAAAGTGCTGGGATTACAAGCGTGAGCCACCGCGCCCGACCCCAGTTGGTTTTTTTCTCACTATCCACAATGTTTCAGTTAACAACCCAGTGTATACATGTACTATTGTTATTTATGTAGAAGAGATTACCAAAAGTTAAATAGCAGAAGAAATGCATATTTTTATTTTTAATGACCAGGTTATGTAGCGACATGTTAAACATCTTTTCTTAAGTTTACTGGGCACTTGAATTTTCTCTTTTTTGAATTACATGCTTGTATCCTTTGTCCATTTTCCCATTGATTTGTTTTTTTAAAGACAATAATTTTTAGAGGCTCTTCTGTATTAACCTGTTGGCTCTTAGATATGAAACGATTTTCTTCTATTTCCTGGTTATCCTCTTTTATTGATTATAATATCTTCACCCTGAAAACATTTAATATTTTTATGTAATTAGTTATATTTATCTAGTCCTTTATGGATTTTTATATTTCTTATTTTTATCCCAAATTTCTTTCCATCCCCAATTTATGCAGTCTTCTAATTTTTATTCTAATATTTGTGTGGCTCTACTTTGTATATTTAAATATCAAAAGGAATTAGAAATTTAGTTTTGCTTTTTTCCAGATGGGTAGCCAATTAGGTCAACAGAATTTAATAATAAGTTAATTACAGGGATGAGGTGAGGAGGAAATTGTCTACTATTATAATTCCTTTAATATTTGTTTGCCTCTTCAAATTTCCGATTTCTCCTTAAATTGTACCATTTAATGATACTTTATTATGAGACAGGAAATGACTGAAAATATTTTATACCTCAAGAGGTTCACAGGTGTGGCAAAGTTTGTTTTTTAATTGTGAAAAATGTTTCCAAGTTTTCTTTTACAAAATGATAAATGTTCTAAATATGTTGACATTTTCTGAAATGACAAGTGACTGCCACAAGAAAGCTACTAGTTGTGTGTACTCAATAATAAGGGCAATATGAATGTTTCTGGGCCAGGTGCGGTGGCTCACTCCTGTAATCCCAGCACTTTGGGAGGCCGAGGTGGGTGGATCATCTGAGGTCAGGAGTTCAAGACCATTCTGGCCAACATGGTGAAACCCCGTCTCTACTAAAAATTAGCCTGGCATGGTGGCACATGCCTGTAATCCTAGCTACTCAAGAGGCTGAGGCTGGATAATCTCTTGAACCTGGGAAACTGAGATTGCAGTTTGCTGAGATCACGCCATTGCAATCCAGCCTGGGTAACAAGAACAAAACTCCATCTCGGGGTGGGGGTAGGGGGAAAGGTTTCTGAATCATATAGAATCAGATATAAAACCTGGTAAATCTAACATCTTAATTTCTTCCAATGGAGTAGAAAGTGGATGTGGGTTCTACCTTTTGATAGGGTCTGTCTTACGATCTTAATGAAAACACATTATCTTTTATTTCAATCATCTGTGGAATTGATGAAACAGAAATTTTTACATTTTCTATTTTAATGTCTTTTGACTCTGAGAATCTTCTATTTTTGTGACCTCTAATGAAACCTGTAAGTTTGTCATTTTTCTGGCAGCTGTGTCTTAAAATGTGGATTCTTTTTGTTATTTTATATCTGCAGTGTGAGAAGTTATTGTACATATTCCTATAAGCTGAAAGTATTTCTTATGCCAAAATGTCTCTCTCTCTTTTTTTGAGACAGAGTCTCACTCTGTTCCCCAGGCTAGAGTGCAGTGATGCAATCTTGGCCCACTGCAACCTCCACCTCCCTAGTAGGAAGGAATTTATATTAAGAAGTATAACCATTTATATTTCTTATGTGAATTGTTTATTCAAGATCTTGCTTATCTTCTATTTGGTTTGTCTTTCTTTTCTTATTAGAGGGTAAGTGTTGGCTATTGATGGCTGTTTTTTGTTTGTTTTGTTTTTGTTTTCTTTGAGACGGAGTCTCACTCTGTTGTCCAGGCTGGAGTGCAGTGGTGCAATCTCAGCTCACTGCAGCCTCCGCCTTCCGGGTTCATGTGATTCTCCTGCCTCAGCCTCCCGACTAGCTGGGATTACAGGTGTGTGCCACAATGCCCAGCTAATTATTATATTTTTAGTAGAGACAGGGATCCGTCATGTTGGCCAGGCAGGTCTTGAACTCCTGACCTCGGGTAATCCACCCATCTTGGCCTCCCAAATTTCTGGGATTACAGGCGTGAGCCACTGTGTCTGGCCAATATGTCTTATATGTTAATTGCTTTTGGAAATAATATTTGACCTTTTTACACTGCCATATCACTGATAGTACCTATTAACATATCATTTAAATTTTTCAACAAGAAGAATGCCATGCTCAATTAGAACCTTAGTTAATGAATTTTAGTTCAAACTCTGCCATAGAAACCCCAAATTTACTTAAAATTTGTGCAGAGATCTCATTTTTGTGTTTAAAAATTTTCTATAAAAATAGAATTAGGACATTGATTAATATAAAAGACATTTTATTAAAATGAAATGATTGTTAAATTAATCAAACATACATAAATCACTTTTGCTATCTACATGAATTCATGTATTCATTCATCAAACATAAATTATTTACTACATTACCAAGTACATTCTAGCCTCTGGATGTGCAATAATCCATGGGATCTGGTCCCCTTACTTTAAAAGAGCTCATGTTTTAGTTGAAGAGACAGTCAAATAAATAATTCAGCAGGGACAAGTTTAATAATGAGACACAGGTTCAGTGCTATCAGAGAGGAAGGAATGATCATTTTTGCTTTGGAAAATAAGGGGGTGCCTGGGAGGTTTCATTGAGAGAGAATAATAGCTCAATTTAGGCTTGAAAGATAGATGAGAATTTCCCTAATCGACAAAAGATAGAAAGTCATTTCAAATAGAAGGGAGAGTATGTCCAAAGGCAAAAAAAAAGCATAACAACATTATGTTCTAGGAAATGCGAGTGGTTTAGTGTTTTCTGAGTGTAAGCTTTGAGGCAGGGAGTTGCTGGAAATGAGTCTGGATTGATATAATGGAGCAAATTATATAAATAATATAGGCATTAAGGGATTTTCACTGTAAGATTTACTTTTCAGATAATCTAGCTCTAATATAGTTACAACCAAAAGAGTAAAATAATCCACCTAAGTTCTTCAAAATAGGAACTGCACAAAAGCTAGATGAAACTATGCAATTGTTTGTTACTTATTTCCCATGGGTATTTTGGGAAATCACAAACTATTCATAAACACATAAATAAAGTCAAAGAAACTCATATATAGACAATGAAATTACATTTAAGTCACAAGTAAAACCAAAATTATTAAATAGAATGAATAATTACAATACTAATACAATGATGGCATTGAAATACTGATTTTAAAATTTTGATTTGGTAATTCCAGTAAAAAATAATTGAAATAAATAAAAAGTCTAATGTTCCATCTATTCATCATTCAGGGGAAAATTCAAGTGGGTATGATGGCCTGCACTTATAGTCTCCAATTCTTAGAAAGCTGAGGCAAGAGAATTGCTCGAGCCCAGGAGTTCAAATTCAGCCTGGGCAACACATCAAGATCCCATCTCTAGAAATTAATTAATTAATAAAACAAATCTTAGAGTGTAAAGCAGTATTTTAAAAAGTTGGCTGAGTTATGGTAAGTTGGTCCATATAAGACAACTATATAATTACTTAGAAAGTTGAAAGTATCTTAATGTTTTCTTACAAATAAAGTTTTTTAAGAGTTTAGGGAAAGGGGAGGTTATTTCTAGTTGGTCAGGATGGTTACTTTAGAGCTGAGGTCATGAATGGTAGATGTGCAATAATGAGTTTGCAGACTTAAATGGAATATAGTCAAGAAAAACAAGATGATACAATATTTAGTAACTGACAAGAGATTTTGGTTAATGGAATTTAATTCATTTCATAGATCTTGACAAAGCCATACCTTTGTTAGCCATTTATCTTCAGGTGACAGTTACAGAAACTTAAACAGCTTAAGCAACAAGGAGAATGTGTTGGCTTCTGTAACTGAGAAATCATGTTTGGCTGCATCCAAGGGTTCAGGCAATTTCATTACTACTCTCTCTGTTACTCACTGTTGGCTCTATTGTTAGGCAGATCCCCGCCTGCTTCATAATGGCTGGAAGTTTCAGAGTATGTGCCAACCTCAGCAACATCTGCAGGAAGAGAGCTTCTCTTTCAACAATTGTCCCAATAAAACTCTCATGATTTTCTCTGTTTGCACTAACTGAGGCCTCAAGCTCTTCCCTTAACTAATCACTGTGGCTGGTAGTTGATTCCTGGTCACTTAGTTCCATGAAGGCTTTTAAAGTGCAGAAGTCTTATTTGGCCAAACTTTACACACCAGGTGTTGTAGGTTCCAAAGTGGAATGACATGGTTGGAATCATCCAATTCACTCTTGAATTTGTGTTCCTCATGCATTCATATAGTCTGTTAGAACTATTATATAAGAGAGCTATAGTCCAGAAGGAAATTAGGATCTTAGAGAAGATATTGTATAGTAAGAAAGTAATTTTATCACAAAAATTAAATAGTTTAATATTCACATATGACTCACATTGATACAAACAAATATCTTATAGTGCTCTGTATGTTCCTGCTCTCAAGGGACTAAAAAACTAGTGGGAGAAATCAATAGTTTAAAAGATTATGACAATATAGTAAATGTGTTGTTAGAGGGTTCCATGGGAGCCCAGAGAAGGGGCATGTTTCTAGGGTGTGAAATGGGATGTGAAAGTTGTGGGCAAATGTGTCTGAGAAGAAAATGTGGTCTCTAAGTATAGTTGAAACATAATTTCAATATTCTCCATAATTTAAATATGAAAGTTCTTAATTGTTCAAAAGAGTAACAGCCGGAGAAAGGGGTAACTTAGCTTTCATTTCCTACAAATCGCTTTCATGGAAATATATTCCACTGACTTCCCACAATTTTCAGCTTATTAATTTTAGGACTTTTCTGTCATCTGTATTATCAGTCAAGGATGGAATTTTGTAATGAAGGAAGAACAAGAAAACCAGAAAGAATTTGTTAAAGGATACTATGATTAAGGCATTTCTTTTGTTAGTTTCTCTGAGTATACTTAAGAAACTCCATTTTACTAAGTGAATAACTAGAAAAATACCTCTCTACACAATTCCTTATGAGAGGGCAGAGAGGCCCATTGGGAAGAAAGAAGGGAAACACCAACGTGTGAGTGCCTGCTCTTTCCCAGATACTGGAATCTGTGCTCTGCAGACTCTGAGACTGGATAACTGAGTGCTGGTCTCAGCTTTACCAGTGAACCAGTACATGGGTGGTCTTGGGTGCTTCTTTTCTTCTTTTGTTTCATTGTCTGAAAAAATGGGAATAATTTTTACATTGCTTACTTTTGCAAGCAGATGTGACTGCTTTCTTTCTCTTCTTTTCCTTCCCTTCCTTTCCCTTTTTTACCTTCCTGCCTCCCTCCTCCTCTTTTCTTTTTTTTTCTAGAAACATTTTATTGGAGCCTACTAAATACCAGGCACTTCGTGTTGCGGAAACAAACATGAAAATGGTGTAATATTAATACTTATTCTCAAACAGTCACAGAGAGTGGGGGAAACTGAATAGTGAATAAGAAATGTCAATAAAGCAGGATCTAAATTCTGGGAATTGGAGGAAACCTTACCTCAGGCTGCTAGTAATCTCTTAATAATTGAGAAAAAATATGTATCTTCCTGCAGCACATACACAGATTTCCTTGTAAAGTCAAACTTGAGGTAAACAACAGCAACTTTAGCATAATAAATTACTCAATGAGCCATGTCAGCCACAATTTGGGTACCCATTCACTGGACCTTTAGACCTTTGGTTTTAAGATAACTCCTTTTACACGGATGTATTAGTAGTGTTAATCTTCTTCAACTGTTCCATAACAATGATTATGGCTACTGACATGCCAGGGTTCTGGTGAGAATTATAGGAAACATGTATATAATAACGTTTTACTAATGTAAGGATTTTTTTTTTTTTTTTTGAGACAGTGTCTTGCTCTGTGACCCAGGCTGGAGTGCAATGGTGCAATCTTGGCTCACTGCAACCTCCGCCTCCCAGTTTCAAGCAATTCTCCTGCCTCAGCCTCCCGAGTAGCTGGGATTACAGGCGTGCATCACCGGGCCCGGCCTACTAACTGTAAGACAGTTTTTAAAATTTCCGTTTGCTCGCTTATGCAACAAATACTTGCTGACTTGCAGACTTCCTCTGTTCAGTACACTGGCTACATACTGAGAAAGTGATACAAATAATACATTTCTTTCCCTGAGTCTATAGGGAGGAAACAATCATGTGGAAACGTATTAGAATTCAGTGTATTAAGAGCAATAATAGAAGGATGTTTGACTATTAAGATGGCTCAGAGGAGGGAGTTTTCTTTTCTGGTACATTAGAGACAGCTTCACAATGAAAAAAAAAAAAAAACTTGAGTTGGATCTGGAAGGATGAGTAAGAGTTTGGCAGGTGAATGTTGAAGTGGGTGATGTGAGAGATGGGAAAGGCATTCTAGGCAATGGGAAAACCATGTGCAAAGACAAGAAACATGGAACAATATACTGTTTCGGGAACTTAAATAATTTACTAAATGAAGCATAGAGCATGGGCAGGGATTTGAGGTTGGGAAAGTTGATAGGAAGAAGACCAGACCCTGGGTCCTGCATGTCACACTAAGAAGACTGGATTTCTTGTCGTGGGCATTAAAGAGTCATTGAGGATTTCAAAACAGGGGAGTTATACATGCCTAGATTAATGTTGTAGGAAGATCAGCCATGGAACAGTGTGAATAATGCATTGGGATAAGCAGAAAGAAAGATCCATTAGAGGCAATTGTGATGGTTCCATTAAGAGAATACTATTAACAACAATATGTTGCACATTTCAAAATAGCTAGAAAAGATTTGAAATGTTCCCAACGCTAAAAATGATAAATGTTCTCAGTGATAGATATTTACCCATCAATGGTTATTTAGGATTTGATCATTACACATTGTATGCCTGTATCAAAATATTACATGTACTCATAAATATGTATAATTATATATCCATAAAAATTTTTTAAAGAAAAAATATCAATTATTTTTTAAAAAAGAGAAATACTAAAACAATAATAGAATATTCCAAATTAAGAAGTACAGAGAAAAAAGCATATTTGAATGGGTGGGAGGGATGAGTTTAATATTGTATATGTTGAATTTGAAATAGTACTACAGGGTTGGCATTCAAAAGTGTGATCTGAAATAGATATATCAAACTAGGAGTCCATAGGCACATCGAAGCTCTCAATATAATTTCTTCTTTTTTTTAAAAAAATGCTTTTTGCTGTGAAATGATATGAATCATAAAGGACACCTCTAAAATCTAATAAATTATAGGAACTCAAACTCAGAAAAAGATGGTTTATCTTCGTGTTGGCAAACACTTGGCCAAATAATGCCTATGTCTGAAAGTAAGGAAGTCAGTCTGACATCTCTCTTATGTCACACAGTGTTGTTTAATGGGGGTAGAAGAGGATATTGGAAAGGTAGAAGAAAAAAGTATGGATCAAGAAGCGATCCATTTACATGTGGAAAGAGGAATAAAAGCTCTTGGCACGATGGGATCATTATCTGCTTGGTTTCTTTTTATTATAATGGAGCTATTATTATTTACCATTTTTTCTGGGCACCAGAAAAGATACTTCTATTCTAATGAAAGGTCAAATGGCTGTGTACATTGTACTGTTCCTCACACCCAAACTTTAAATAGTAGTTGTTTCAAAGTCATACTATTTTTAAGAAGCAAGAGGGAAAAATACTGCATGATAATCTTTTTCTTGTGTTTCTCTTTACAAATAAAACCAAATAATTTTTTTTATTTTGTAAAACAGGAACTCCCTCATTAGCTAGGACTATAAATACTAGAATTTTGTTTGCTAATGAAAAGAAATGCTACAGAGACAAATAATGAGAATTACAGTTTCCTACTTGCACATATTTTACCCCAAATATTTCACAATTTAATCCTCATAACAACTTGTGAGGTAAGCTGGGAAGATGCTATTATTCCCACTTTACAGATGCTCTACCTCCTTCTGATTTAGCCATTTTCAAAACAAGTGAGCTGGAGACTAGGGATTAGGGTCCACAGGAAGTACTGCAGAATTATGGAAAATAACAACAATAATGAAATTTAAAGATCCAGTGCATTATGAATACACATAATTTTGTATTTCACTAGCAGTAAAATGAATGAACTTAACCAAAGAGGTCTGAGGACCTGTTTATATTAGCATTCCAGAAATTATTCCATGAGCAAATGCTGTGTCTACTAAATGCAGTGTTCCTATTGCCCAGAAATTTGAAACCATCATACAAGTGGGTCCAGTATTTATTCCAGAGATAAAGATTGGTAATCTCACATTAGTTTCAAAACTCCCCATATTACTTTATCTTTAGATAAATATTTCCTTTGTACTTGATGACTTTACTGTTTTTAATTTACATTTTATATGACAGCTAGTTCCAAGCATTATTTGAGGCGACTAAATAACAATAGTCTACATTAACTGAGATCTCATTCCATGCCAGGATGTATGGGTTCTGCATGCATTTTATAATTAAATTCTCTAACAATGCTGTAACACAGATAATGTGAGTATTCTTATTACCCTCATTTCACAGATTAAGAAATTTAGGTGCAGAGGGGTCAAATCATACAATGAGGAAGGTTAAGGAGCAAATTCCTATTCAGGTCTGGTTAACTCCAAAACCCATCTGCTATAGATTCTCTTTAGCATAAAGCATACACGAGATATGGGAGGGGAGTACTAAAAAACAGAAGAAAAGCTTTTTGAGGAAGGATAGGATAGCAATAACTTAATTGCTACAAGTACCTCTGCTAATATCCAGCTCCAAGTTTCCTGACAGAGCTAAAAATATGGAACTGTTTGATTTGGAAATCCTCTTAATCTGACAAATAAAAATATAAAATCATCTTTTATTTAGAATAAATATTTAGAACTGTTTCTCTCATGTCCCCATATGATAAAGATATTGGATATGAAAAGAGTCCACATCTTTTATAAAATATTTTGCAACAGATACAGAAGTTTTCTTTAAATGAATAAGTATCTTGCTTGAGATTTGTTAAACTTCTTGGATTGGTGGTTTACTGTTTTTTTTGGTCAAATACTGGAATATTTTTAGTCAATATTTTTCCCAAATATTTTTCTGCCCCATTCTCACTCTTCTTTCATTTACTGGGACTCTAATTTCATATATTTTTGGATGGCTTGAGAACATCTCATGTGCCACTGAGTCTCTTTTGGTTCTTTCTGCACTTCAGTTTGCATAATTTCTATTGACCAATGTTCAAATTCACTGATGCAGTACATTTTTACTTAATATATTGTATTTTTAGTTCTAGGAGTTTTATGTTATTCTATTAAGCAATTTCTAAATCTCTTCATGAATTATGCAGTTCTCTTTTTACTGACTGACTTTGGTCTATGTGTCACATATTTCTATTTCATCACATGTCTAGATATTTTTATTGTATACCATACATAATAGATGATAGGTTGTAAGACACCGAATTTTGGTATCTTCCTCTAAAAGTTGTTGGGTTTTGTTCTTGTAATGATTAACTGGATACGTAGGGATTTGGCTTTATGCTTTATTCAGGAGGGTCTATTTAGGTTTTTCCCATAACCTTAGTGCAAATCTTTTCATTCTGGATATTAATTTATATCCCTAAGATGTGATCATTCTGGGGTATCAGTGGAAAACTTAAGATGCTTACCAAACCTTCCTAAGTAGACAAAACTCAAACTCCAAACTGTCTTCTTTGTGGTGGGGAGAAACTGAAGTATGTGGTCTGATACCACTATACCTACTTTTAAACCTAGGACAAAATGTCCAAGTGAGCATTCTGTACTTGTCCAGATCATGTGCCAATGAAATTTTTACTTTCCTTGTAAGCTGCTACCTGGGTCAAGTTTGATCACCTGAGTTGCTCAGCTAAAGTGTTTTTCTTAGATATGTTCCTGAGAACTGTTGGTATGCAATGGTGGGCTTGAAGCAGAAAATACAAAACTCACTTTTTCCATTTGTCCTGTCTGTTGTTTTGCCCCAGCTCTTCCAGATGTCCATCTGTAAGAAGCTCTATTTTTTCTACTTTAATGTACCACCTTTCCTATTAATTTCTCCAGAAATTCCTGCAAAACTGGGGGGAAGATGAATTCAGGATATGCCCCAGAAACTCTGTTCAGTTTATCTTCTCTTGGGAGCCTTGCTCTAATTGTGACCCTATTGACTTTTCCTATAATGCCAGATTTATTTTGTGATTCGTCTGCTCAAAGTGCAATAAAATATGTTTAGGGATACATACATGGGTGCCAAAACTATAAATATTCACAAAGAAATGAGTAATATCAAAGAAAGTGTGGCCTCTTTAGGGAAAAGAGAAGATTGTGATCAGAAAAGTGCTTACACATTACACCTAAGGTGCTGGTAATGTTCTTTTTTCTTAACCTGGATATATGGTTATTCATTGTGTTATGATTCTTTAATTTTACACGTTCATTTTATATGCATTTCTGTCTGTATAATACATTTCATAATGGAAAGAGAACTTAGTACAACTACATAAAAGGACAAAAGGAAGAGAGAGAATAAGATATTAGCAAGTAAGTTCTAGTTAAATATTTCTGCTGTACATAGAAAAAATAATGTGCTAATTTTAGAAGGTACCTTGTCAAATAGTTGTTGATGATTAATTCAAAGATGCAATTTATTTAAAAAATGTCCTTCCATATGAAAATAAAAAACATAAGTTTAGAGCCTGACTCACCAGGGTTCATACCGTACCTCTGCCAAATTCTAGTAGTGTGATATGGGGAAGATTATTTTTAATCTCTCAGTTAAGAAATCCTGTTTCCTCAACTATAAAATGGGAATAAAAGTAACTACTTCACAGAGCTGTTGTAAGGGATAATAAGTTAGCATAGGTAAAGTACTTCCTAGCATACCATCAATAAATATGTCCACCAACCCTCACCCCAAATTTATTCCTATGGGTATTTGATGATTAGAGACAGAGTGAAATCCATAGTCAAATTAATTCTTTGTATCAATTATAATATACTTTTTCAACTCAGCTTCCTTGGAACTTAATTTTTATTCTAGAGCCAGCAATTACTCATTATATAGCATTGTTATTACATATTCTATTGCCTTATCCTTCGATATCCTTAAAATCCAGTCTCCCAAATACTTTCTCTGTTTAAAGCAAGTGAAAATAGAGGATAGGAGACAGGTATAGGGGAAAAAACAGATTGGATGAAAACAAATGAACTATGAAAAAGAGACCCACAGGAAGATTATAAAAAGTCCTTCCTGTTTAATGAGTCATGTGGTAGACTTTTCTTGCATAGTCAACAGCATCCCAGAAACAAAGTCGTATAAAGAAGCACATAGCCCTAGGACATATATGCTCTACCTAGAATTATTCTTGGATAGACACAGAAAATATTACCGCAGGCTAGCAAGGGCATTTATAGATACTTGGAAAACCTCTCTGGATTTTTTTCTAAGAGTAAACTTATGGAAAAACCTTTTAGAAGCAGTTTGTTAATGAAGATATCACTCCTAATTAAACTTGACACTGAAAGCAACCTATTGACTTCTCTGAACAGTCTATTTTTGGTTTTGTTTCCTAATCTTTCATCATGAGTAGGCATTTTTCTCAGTGCAGAGATTCACACCCATATCCCTCATATAAGCACAAAATAATAATTCAGAAACAGCACATTGATATGCTGAAACAATTATTTTGCTATTGTCAGTACAATAAAAGGTCAAAATGTTGAGTGTAGAATTTGGGAGTAGGCAGACTAAAGATAATTGAGCCTGGAGTAGCAAAAGTGGATCCTGAAATTCAATAGCCCCAAGTTTGAATCCAGGCTCAATCTTTCCCTGCCTCTACCACCTGAAACCAGCTGTTTGATCTCTTTCAGCATGAGAATTATCTTCAATAAAGTGAAGTGTTGCTATGGGATTCAATGAGAAGGCACATGAGAAGGGGCTAACACAGTGCCTCTTTTCTTCCCCCTAGAATCTAGATTAGGACTGGAAACAGATCTAAGGCCTCCTGAGTCTCCCAGGGACTAAAATTAAACTGCTTCCCTGCTCTCTTCCCTTGTTCTTTTCTAACTTGTTCCATGGAAAATGCTTATATAATGCAGCTCTAAGGACCTGGCCATTACTGCCCTCGCCTTGCTTCCCAACACAAAGCTGCCTTGACAAATCAAAGGCAGATTCCCCTAGACTGACGATGGCAGAAGAATCCCCACAGGATGGGAATAGCTTATGTAATAGCCACAATTCCTTCCTCCCAGATTGAATTTCTCCTTGAGATTTCTCACCAGTAGTGCTGTCCCCGCCCTCTGGTCTCAGGAACACTGTTTCCCTAAAATATGGATCAAGTATTCCATGCTTAACTATGACTATAGGAACTTTCTGTAATTTTCCAGTGACATAAGGAACCCATTCATTCTGCATCAAATATTTATTTACTGCCTAGTCCTGTTCTAGACACAGGGGATACAGCAGTTAATAAAACAGACAAATACTCCTTCTCACACGGAGTTTGCATTATTCCATACACTAAGACAATTTAAAAATCGGTTTACCAAACACTGTGGGAAAACACAAAGGAAAGAGACAGAACTGGCAATGTGTAATTTGATAACGTGGCTCATGAATCTGGCTTCTGATTTCTCTTCAGCCTTTGGCCTACACCAGAGTGTTCCCACCTAGTCTTGTCTCAAAGTGTCATGAGATACTGTTCTCCAACATCTAGGAGTGTTCTTAATCTTGAATTGACTTCTGCAAGTCCAGACAAGTAGGGTGTGAGACCCAGAGATATGTCTTCCCAAAATCAACTTCTTGCCTCAGGACTATCCTCTCTCCCTTTCACAAAACAAGAAGCTGGGTTAGGGAGGGACTCACTGCCTGCTCACAGGGATGTGGTCTTTCCCTGTTATCTCAGAGCAAAAACATTATTGGAACACAATCCAGGAAGTACAAAATTAGCAGTGGGGGCTACATACATACTGCAGCGTCATGGAAGTGAAGGAGAATGGGGGATATTAAGTCACATACACATATGCACACACATACACATACAAGGATAACATTTTAATTTAATTGCTAGGATTATCCTAGGTTTTATTGGTGACCCACAACTGTGTGAAAATACTCTTGTTTCTCTCAGATAACAAGGCTTAAAAATTCATGCATTCTGGAATATATTAAGATTTCTTATGAAAAATGACATGCACACTTGCTATATACATGCATACTTTGTAACAAGATATTTTGACTGGCTTAGCTGGGCTCAGACCTTGGTGGTAAGGATAAGATCCTTTTCCCACCTGTTTGGATTAGGTATATATTTTAACTATGCAAAGCATTTTTACCCTTAGTATATTCACCTTGAGTTCTTGAGTTTTCATGCTGTTTTGCCCTCAGGTCCCCTGAAGAATAAGATGTTAGATAGTTAAGATTTCTTATGCAACCTTTAGCTGGAACATTATTTGACAGATTATACACACACACACACACACACACACACACAAGAATTATTAAGGAGCATTCCTTTATTTAATATAGAAAATAGCATTAAAAAAACACTTCTCCAACTTTAAATACCATGGCAAATTGTCAGGTTCTGCTACATTCTTTTTTCAAGTGACAGTGCTATTAAGATACTATCACTCTGTGCACTCTTCTGGTATACTTGCACTGTGAGATGATTGAAAACCCTAGATGTCAGTGATTCTGTCAAGTCTAGTTGCACGTATACCTTTCCAAACTTCACTGAGAAGAGACTTTGATTCTCAAATAATGTTATGAAGACTTTCATAACTCATCAGCTCTCTGTTTTATGAGTTTTTAAATGTAATTTACATTACTTCATAGTTAATTCTTTTCTCTATGCTTCCCAAGGGATTTTATGAAGTTTTTTTTTTTTTTTATAAATATCAATGAAGCTCTTGATCATGCAGCCTCCATATAACCCCTTTTTTTCTTCCAACAAGAGTTTGTTCTTTGGTTCTAACATTTGCCTCTCCCTGAACTCCTCCCCAGTCCCGCTAAGGTTAATCTAGCTCCATCCCTACTTCCAGGCACTGCATGTGCTTGGGGCTTTTCTTATAATATCATATATATGAGGAGGAAGTTTCATAGCAAGGAAACTAGGAGTTGAGCTTGCACAGTTTGGTCTCAGTTACATGCTGTGTGCATTTGGTTAAATTGCAACTGTCTTCTTGGCTTATCTAAGTGTTGTGGTCCCAAGAATGAGAATACTCTTCAATTACTTTATCTTTCCTCTTTTTCTATAATATATTACAAACCCATACATATCCCCTTAAATTTACAGACTTACTGTGTTCTCTTTCCACTAAACTTACATAATTTCTTCCTCCAATAAAGTAGATTCTATTCTAATCAACATTACCTGAATCCAATAATGTAAATGATTTCTTAGGTGTAGGTGAGAAAACTGTTCTATAAATGAAACAAATGTTCAGTTTTTCTTCAATTTCATCCTTTTTAGTCTGAAAAACTATTTATTACGGAGATAGCTCTAAAATGAGCTTTCATTTATATCTACAAGAAATAAAATTAATTAATGTAGTCCACATTAAAATAAGGAATCAGTTGAGAGGAAAATCCATTTCCATCATAGCATCTTCAATTACTATCATGATTAGTATTTTAATTACTCTTGCATCCCTTTGTCTCCCAAAGAGAAAAATTTAAGTGCTCTTCTTAAAAAGGTAAGTTTTCACTATCAAGAAAATGAAAAGACAACCTACAAATGGGAGAAAATATCTGCAAATTATGTATATGATAATGATAATAGTTTAATATGCCAGAATATACAAAGAACTAAAACTCACCAACAAAAAGATAATTCAGTTATAAAATGGGCAAGGGACATGAATAGACATTTCTCCAAGGAAGATAAATGGCCAATAAGCACACACAAACAAAGCTCGAAATTACTAGTTATTAGGGAAATACAAATCAAAATAACTATGAGGTACCACTTCGCACCTACTAGAATGGCTATGATAATTTTTTTTAAATACAGAAAATAACAAGTGTTACAAGGATGTGGAAAAATTAGAACACTTGTTTATTGCTGGCAGGAATACTCCTAGGTATATACCCCCCAAAATTCTATTCTACGTATATATGCCAAATAATTGAAAATAGGGAGTGAAACAGATACTTGTTCACGGTAGCTTTATTTATAGTAGCTACAAGGTGGAAACACTCCAAATGTGCATCAACAGATACATGGATAAACGAAATGTGGTATATACATAGAATGGAGTAATATTCAACTATTAAAATAGATGAAATTCCTTTACCTGCTATGATATGGATGAACCTTGAAAACATTATGCTAAAGTGAAATAAGCCAGATGCAAGGGACAAATAGAATTTCTAGAATGGGAAAATTCGTAGAGACTGAAAGTAGAGGAGGTCATCTGGAACTGGTGGGGAACAGAAGGAGTGAGAAGTTATTGCCTTATGGTTATAGAGTTTCTGCTTGGAATGATGAAAACGTTTTGGAAATAGTCGTATCAGTTGCACAACACTGTGAATGTAACAAATGCCACTGAATTGTACACTTAAAATGGATAAATGGTAAATTTTGTGTTACATATGTATATTTTATCACAATTTAAAAATTCAAAAAAATGCAAAGTTATATTAAGGATGTGTCTCATTTTGGTCTGCTGGTAAAAATCAACGTGATTATATCTGTTATTCCAAAGAAACCTGAAACATGTTTTGTTCCTATACCAAATTTTCCTTAGTCTTGGCATATAAAAGCCATCTTCAAGAATTTTTTAAAAGTCATTTTCTCAGTATTCCCATGAATATAACAAAAAATTCTAGAGTTGGCACATTGATTTCTATTATAGGTATGTAACATCAATAATTCAAAACGATATATCATGAAATTCTTTTAACTCATGGCTCGTATTCTTTCTGTAGCCAAATAGTGCTTGGCAAATTTACATGGCTCCAAAGAGTACCATAATTTACATTAACAGGTTTAACTGAAGTAGTAGTTTAAGTGGAAGGTAGATGTTCTTTATGAGCTCTAATGGAAAGCATCAAGTTTGAAGTGGTACTCAGGGATTTTTATCTTGAAGGAGGCACTAACATTTAGAGACACATTAAAGGCTTGTTTTTAAAAGAAACTGAAAAAATAATAATGAAAAGGTAACTTAGGAATTGCCTCAATTTCTTTTTTGGATCAGAGAATTACAATTCTGGGAGCAAATGTGTTATAGCTTTTGAAGATCCCTTGGGTTGGTGCAATGAAAATCTGCAGTGTTGTGTAAAATTTGAAAATGCTTTATCCTTACCAGTGGATCACATATAATGTCTTTAAAAGTTTAACATACTTATTTTGCAAAAGAAAATGTTAAGAAATGTTAGATTTGGATGCCAGTTTTTTTTTGCATTCCCTCAGTTGGCCCCAAATAATCACAAGCAGCATTAGAAATGAAGTATTCCTTTCATTCCTACCCACCCTCCCCAGTCACCCTGTTAGCACCTGCTTGATAAATCGCAGCCAATCACTGGGGAGCAGAGTACTCCTAGGAACGCTTGACAAATTCAGATGCTTCTCTATTATGTAAGATCAAAAGGTGTTGAGAAAGATGATGTTCTGTGCAGGACTGTATATGCAAAGTGGCCCCCAAATGCCAAAGGAGCCAAGAAACCAAAGGATGAGGCAGACAAATTCAGTTTGATGGAAAGGGTGGTTTATTGGGGGAACTTAAAAATGGAAGCATGGTCTTGGGTGGCAGCAAGACAGGTAGATCTCAGCACTGTTACTGCCCAGACCCGTGACTTATATACCATAGAGAAAGGGTACATGTGCTCTATAAAGGTAACCCTCCAGAACAGGCAAGAATGTTGTAGGTACCATAGCCTATAATTTGTGTGATATCATCAAAGTTACTTTGATCCAAAGGCAGGATTTATAGTGAATACATGTTCTTACAATAAGGACAGTCAATAAAGTAGGAATCAGGAGGCATTTATGGAACTGAGGTTAATCAGAAGTTAACATGGCAGATTAGCATCGAAGATGGAGTCACTTTTGTCTCCACAGATGGAGAGGTGTTTGAGACTTAAATACTAATATATGTCTTCAGTAACTTCTGCCAAATAGCAGGACAGATTAAAGAAATTCTGTCGGTGAAATATCCCAAAGGTGTTCTTCAGTTGAACTGTCCTGCTTACAGGGTTCGTAGAGCCAGATTTGCTTCCTACTTCTACCTAGAATAAGGAAACTTTCTTCACATGACATTCTTCGTTTCACAGAATGACCTAACTCCTGGCTTTTATTATTTTTCTTTTCCTTAATTTACAGATCATTTGGATTATCCCAGGTATTAACTGTATTTTAACCTTTGGAATTATATTTTGTTTGTGCTACCTTTTGGAAATGTGCTAACATTTTTGGAAAGACGGAAGGAAACTTTTTATTTTAAACAAAAAGATAGCTACATTTAACTGATGTTTATTATGTGTTAAGAACTCTTTAAGCATTTTACATGTATTAATACATTTAATCCTCACAATCCTACATGGTGGGCTACTAGTGTTACTAGCATATGATCTTCATTTTCAGAAGAGGAAACTGAGGCATAGAAAAGGCTGAGACAATTAACTTGTATGTAATGGAGTCAAGAATCCTAGCTCCAAAGCTTATGCTCTATCGTTTCACCATATTGCTTTGTCTAGTACATTCAAAAGCTTTTTTATATAATTTTTACCACATGGCTAATTGAATTTTACTGATTATATTAATCACAATACAACCTATTTTATTTAATTTTCAAAGATTTATCCAGACTTTACTACGTATCAGTTGTTGTCAAGGCTGCTAGGAGTAGTAAGGTGAGAGAGTTATTTTTCTAGTGGGTAGATATGTTAGTCTCATGCAGCTATAAAGGCATATCTGAGACTGGGTAACTTATAAAGGAAAGAGGTTTAATTGACTCACAGTTCCACATGGCTGGGGAGGCCTCAGGAAACTTACAATAGTGGGGAAAGGGAACACAAACCTGTCCTTTTCCACAAGGCGACAGGAGAGAGAAGTGCAAGCAGGGGAAATACCAGAGGCTTATAAAAACATCAAGACTCACTCACTATCATGAGAACAGCAGGGGAGAAACAGCCGCCGTGATGCAGTCACCTCCCTCCAGGCCTCTTCCTAGATTACAATTCCTGGGGATTACAATTCAAGATGAGATTTGGGTGAGGACACAAAGCCTAACCATATCAGTAGGTCAGTTAAATTTTTAGAGATAAATTTGCTATGAAGCTAATGAAGCTTAACCTTTATCTGTGGGGAGGCTTCTGAGATCTTGGGAGGAGGCCAAGCATATGTTCAAACGGTCAAAATTTTGGTAATTTTTGAAAAACAAGGAATTTAACTGCAGTTGGTTAAGACTGCTGTCTCTTTCTACTCCAACTTTTTCTCTGTCACACGTCTCATATTAGTAGCATTGGAGTTGGCCAGGGCTATTTCTGAAATCCAACTAAAGAGAATTTGATTTGGGAATAAATTTAGTTTGACTTTTGTGTAATATATTTATGTGACTTACAATCACATTCTTACACAAGTAAGTTATTGTTTGTGATCCCACTGTGTGAATAATTTCCAGTATAAATTTTTAGTAGAAGCAATGAATTAGACTTTTGGATAAAATAATACAATAAAAAAGAATTCATCATATGTTTATATATGATTCAGAAAAGATTTTTAATTTCTTTTTTCTTTTTTTTTTTTTTTGACACAGAGTCTCGCTCTGTCGCCCAGGCTGGAGTGCAGTGGCGCAATCTCGCCTCACTGCAAGCTCCGCCTCCTGGGTTCACGCCATTCTCCTGCCTCAGCCTCTCCAAGTAGCTGGGACTACAGGTGCCCGCCACCAGGCCCGGCTAATTTTTTTGTATTTTTAGTAGAGACAGGGTTTCACCGTGGTCTCGATCTCCTGACCTCGTGATCCGCCCACCTCGGCCTCCCAAAGTGCTGGGATTACAAGCGTGAGCCACCGCGCCCGGCCTAATTTCTTGAGACACATTCAGAAAAGATTTTAAATTACTTGATGATTTGATATGAGTACCACCAAAATTGTTGAAGATAAAATAATTCTAAGATAAACTTATCAATTGGTGTCATTAAGTTAAATAATGTTTTAGGTTAGTGTCTAGATGAAAAAACATGAAATGCTCTGAAATTATAGCATGCACATAGGAAAGACACTAGACTGAGGTTTATCCCAAACATGACAACAATTCAAAACTGTATAGGGCCTTGCCAAAAACAAATTGTGAAGCTGAAAGAAACTTAAAAAGTACAAGACAATTGTGTTAGAGAAAGGTACAGGTCTACATATACATTTTCTATACTTTCTATAAAAATTATATTTCAAACACTTATTTAAAAAAATTTTTTTTATTATACTTTAAGTTCTAGGGTATGTGTGCACAACATGCATGTTTGATACGTAGGCATGCATGTGCCATATTGATTTGCTGCATCCATTAACTCATCATTTACATTAGATATTTCTCCTAACGCTATCCCTCCCACTGCTCCCCACCCCATGACAGGCCCCTGTCCCTCCCACTGCTCCCCATCCCATGACAGGCCCCTGTGTGTGATGTTCCCTGCTCTGTGTCCACATGTTCTCATTGTTCAATTGCCACCTATGAGTGACAACATGTGGTGTTTGGTTTTCTGTCCTTGTGGTAGTTTGCTAAGAATGATGGTTTCGAGCTTCATCCATGTCCCTGCAAAGGACATGAACTCATCCTTTTTTATGGCTGCATAGTATTCCATGGTGTATATGTGCCACATTTTCTTAATCCAGTCTATCATTGATGGACATTTGGGTTGGTTCCAAGTCTTTGCTATTGTGAATAGTGCTGCAGTAAACATATGTGTGCATGCGTCTTTATAGCAGCATGATTTATAGTCATTTGGGTTACCCAGTAATGGGATGGCTGGATCAAATGGTATTTCTAGTTCTAGATCCCTGAGGAATTGCCACACCGACTTCCACAATGGTTGAACTAGTTTACAGTCCCACCAACAGTGTAAAAGTGTTCCTATTTCTCCACATCCTCTCCAGCATCTGTTGTTTCCTGACTTTTTAATGATGGCCATTCTAACTGGTGTGAGATGGTATCTCATTGTGGTTTTGATTTGCATTTCTCTGATGAACAGGGATGATGAACATTTTTTCATGTGTCTGTTGGCTGCAAAAATGTCTTCTTTTGAGAAGTGTCTGTTCATATCCTTCACCCCCTTTTTGTTGGGGTTGTTTTCTTGTAAATTTGTTTAACTTCTTTGTAGATTCTGGATATTAGCTCTTTGTCAGATGGATAGATTGCAAAAATTTTCTCCCATTCTGTAGGTTGCCTGTTCACTCTGATGGTAGTTTCTTTTGCTGTACAGAAGCTCTTTAGTTTAGTTAGATCCCATTTGTCAATTTTGGCTTTTGTTGCTGTTGCTTTTGGTGTTTTAATCGTGAAGTCCTTACCCATGCCTATGTCCTGAATGGTATTGCCTAGGTTTTCTTCTAGGGTTTTTATGGTTTTAGGTCTAACATTTAAGTCTTTAATAGATCTTGAATTAGTTTTTGTACAAGGTGTAAAGAAGGGATCCAGTTTCAGCTTTCTACATATGGCTAGCCAGTTTTCCCAGCACCAGTTATTAAATAGGGAATCCTTTCCCTATTGCTTGTTTTTGTCAGGTTTGTCAAAGATCAGATGGTTGTAGATGTGTGGTGTTATTTCTAAGGGCTCTGTTCTGTTTCATTGGTCTATATCTTTGTTTTGGTACCAAGACCATGCTGTTTTTGTTACTGTAGCCTTATAGTACAGTTTGAAGTCAGGTAGAGTGATGCCTCCAGCCTTGTTCTTTTTGCTTAAGATTGTCTTGGCAATACAGGCTCTTTTTTGGCTCCATATGAACTTTAAAGTAGTTTTTTCCAATTCTGTGAAGAAAGTCATTGGTAGCTTGATGGGGATGGCATTGAATCTGTAAATTACCTTGGGCAATAAGACCATTTTCATGATATTGATTCTTCCTATCCATGAGCATGGAATGTTCTTCCATTTGTTTGTGTCCTCTTTTATTTCATTGAGCAGTGGTTTGTAGTTCTCCTTGAAGAGTTCCTTCACATCCCTTGTAAGATGGATTCCTAGGTATTTTATTCTCTTTGTAGCAACTGTGAATGAGAGTTCACTTATGATTTGGCTCTCTGTTTGTCTGTTATCGGTGTGTAGGAATGCTTGTGGTTTTTGCACGTTGATTTTGTATCCTGAGACTTTACTGAAGTTGCTTATCCCCTTAAGGAGATTTTGGGCTGAGATGATGGGGTTTTCTAAATATACAATAATGTCATCTGCAAACAGAGACAATTTGACTTCCTCTTTTCCTAACTGAATACCCTGTATTTCTTTCTCCTGCCTGATTGCCCTAGCCAGAACTTCCAACACTATGTTGAATAGGAGTGGTGAGAGAGGGCATCCCTGTCTTGTGCCAGTTTTCAAAGGGAATGCTTCCAGTTTTTGCCCATTTAGTGTGTTATTGGCTGTGGGTTTGTCATAAATAGCTCTTATTATTTTGAGATACCTTCCATCAATGCCTAGCTTATTGAGAGTTTTTAGCATGAAGGCTGTTTAATTTTGTCAGAAGCCTTTTCTGCATCTATTGAGATAATTATGTGGTTTTTGTCATTGGTTCTGTTTATGTGATCAATTAAGTGTATTGATTTGCATATGTTGAACTAGCCTTGCATCCCAGGGATGAAGCCTACTTGATGGTGGTGGATAAGCTTTTTGATGTGCTGCTGGATTCCGTTTGCCAGTAGTTTATTGAGGATTTTTGCATTGATGTTCATCAGGGATATTGGTCTAAAATTCTCTCTTTTGTGTATGTCTCTGCCAGGCTTTGGTATCATGATGATGCTGTCCTCATAAAATGAGTTAGGGAGGATTCCCTCTTTTTCTATCGATTGGAATAGTTTCAGAAGGAATAGTAACAGCTCCTCTTTGTACCTCTGGTAGAATTCGGCTGTAAATCCATCTGGTCCTGGACTGTTTTTGGTTGGTAGGTTATTGATTATTGCCTCAATTTCAGAGGCTGTTATTGGTTTATTCAGAGAGTCAACTTCTTCCTGAGTTAGTCTTGGAAGGGTGTGTGTGTCCAGGAATTTATCAGTTTCTTCTAGATTTTCTAGTTTATTTGCATAGAGGTGTTTATAGTATTCTCTGATGGTAGTTTGTATTTTTGTGGGATTGGTGGTGATATCCCCTTTATCATTTTTTATTGAATCTATTTGATTCTTCTCTCTTTTCTTCTTTATTAGTCTTGCTAGTGGTCTATCAGTTTTGTTGATCTTTTCAAAAAACCAGCTCCTGGATTCATTGACTTTTTGGAGGTTTTTTTTTGTGTCTCTATCTCCTTCAGTTCTTTTCTGATCTTAGTTATTTCTTGTCTTCTTCTGGCTTTTGAATGTGTTTGCTCTTGCTTCTCTAGTTCTTTTAATTGTGATATTAGAATCTCGAATTTAGATCTTTCCTGCTTTCTCTTGTGGGCATTTAGTGCTATAAATTTCCCTCTACATACTGCTTTAAATGTGTCCCAGAGATTCTGGTATGTTGTGTCTTTGTTCTCATTGGTTTCAAAGAACATCTTTATTTCTGCCTTCATTTCATTGTTTACCCAGTAGTCATTCAGGAGTAGGTTGTTCAGTTTCCATGTAGTTGTGCAGTTCTGAGTGAGTTTCTTAATCCTGAGTTCTAGTTTGATTGCACTGTGGTCTGAGAGACAGCTTGTTGTGATTCCTGTTCTTTTACATTTGCTGAAGAGTGCTTTACTTCCAACTACGTGGTCAGTTTTGGAATAAGTGCAATGTGGTGCTCAGAAGAATGTATACTCTGTTGATTTGGGGTGGAGAGTTCTGTAGATGTCTATGAGGTCTGCTTGGTGCAGAGCTGAGTTCAAGTCCTGAATATCCTTGTTAACCTTCTGTCTCGCTGATCTGTCTAATGTTGACAGTGGGGTATTAAAGTCTCCCATTATTATTGTGTGGGAGTCTAAGTCTCTTTGTAGGTCTCTAAGGACTTGCTTTATGAATCTAGGTGCTCCTGTATTGGGTGCGTGTATATTTAGGTTAGTTAGCTCTTCTTGTTGAATTGATCCCTTTACCATTATGTAATGGCTTTCTTTGTCTCTTTTGATCTTTGTTGGTTTAAAGTCTGTTTTTCAGAGACTAGGATTGCAACCCCTGATTTTTTTCCTTTCCATTTGCTTGGTAGATCTTCCTCCATCCCTTTATTTTGAGTCTATGCATCTCTGCATGTGAGATGGTCTCCTGAATACAGCACACTGATGGGTCTTGACTCTTTACCCAATTTCCCAGTCTGTGTCTTTTAACTGGGGGCATTTAGCCCATTTACATTTAAGGGTAATATTGTTATGTGTGAATTTGATCCTGTCATTATGATGTTAGCTGGTTATTTTGCTCGTTAGTTGAGCAGTTTCTTCCTAGCCTTGATGGTCTTTACAATTTGGCTTGTTTTTGCAGTGGCTGGTACAGGTTGTTTCTTTCCATGTTTCGTGCTTCCTTCAGGAGCTCTTGTAAGGCAGGCCTGGTAGTGACAAAATCTCTCAGCATTTGCTTGTCTGTAAAGGATTTTATTTCTCCTTCACTTTTGAAGCCTGGTTTGGCTGGATATGAAATTCTGGGTTGAAAATTCTTTTCTTTAAGAATGTTGAATACTGGCCCCCACTGTCTTCTGGCTTGTAGAGTTTCTGCCGAGAGATCAGCTGTTAGTCTGATGGGCTTCCCTTTGTGGGTAACCCGACCTTTCTCTCTGGCTGCCGTTAACATTTTTTCCTTCATTTCAACTTTGGGGAATCTGACAATTATGTGTCTTGGGGTTGGTCTTCTCAAGGATTATCTTTGTGGTGTTCTCTGTATTTCCTGAATTTGAATGTTGGCCTGCCTGCCTTGCTAGGTGGGGGAAGTTCTCCTGGACAATATCCTGGAGAGTGTTTTCCGACTTGGTTTCATTCTCCCTGTCACTTTCACATACACCAATCAAATGTAGATTTGGTCTTTTCACATATTCCCATATTTCTTGGAGGCTTTGTTAGTTTCTTTTCATTCCTTTTTCTCTAAACTTCTCTTCTTGATTTATTTCATTAATTTGATCTGCAATCACTGATACCATACCCTTTCTTCCACTTGACTGAATCAGCTACTGAAGCTTGTTCATGCATCACATAGTTCTCATGCCATGGTTTTCAGCTTCATCAGTCATTTAAGGTCTTCTCTACATTGTTTTTTCTAGTTAGCCATTTGTCTAATCTTTTTTCAAGGTTTCTAGCTTCCTTGCGATGGGTTCGAACATCCTCCTTTAGCTCGGAGTAGTTTGTTATTACTGACCTTCTGAAGCCTACTTCTGTCAGCTCATCAAAGTCATTCTCCATCCAGCTTTGTTCCATTGCTGGCGAGGAGCTGTGATCCTTTAGAGGAGAAGAGGCATTCTGGTTTTTAGAATTTTCAGCTTTTCTGCTGTTGTTTCTCCCCATCTTTGTGGTTTTATGTACCTTTGGTCTTTGAGGTTGGTGACCTACAGATGGGGTTTTGGTGTGGATGTCCTTTTTGCTGATGTTCATGCTATTCCTTTCTGTTTGTTAGTTTTCCTTCTAACAGTCAGGTCCCTCAGCTGCAGGTCTGTTGGAGTTTGCTGGAGGTCCACTCCAGACCCTGTTTGCCTGGGTATCACCAGCAGAGGCTGCAGAACAGCAAATATTGCAGAATAGTAAATATTGCTGCCTGATCTTTCCTCTGGAAGCTTCGTCCCAGAGGGTCACCCGCCTGTATGAGGTGTCAGTTGGCCCTTACTAGGAGGTGTCTCCCAGTTATGCTACACGGGGGTCAGGAACCCACTTGAGGAGGCAGTCTGTCCGTTCTCACAGCTCAAACACTGTGCTGGGAGAACCGCTGCTCTTTTCAGAGCTGTTAGACAGGGATGTTTAAGTCTGCAGAAGTTTCTGCTGCTTTTTGTTCAGCTATGCCCTATCCCAAGAGGTGGAGTCTACAGAGTCAGCAGGCCTTGCTGAGCTGAGGTGGGCTCCACCCAGTTTGAGCTTCCCTGGCAGCTTTGTTTACCTACTCAAGCCTCAGCAATGGCAGACGCCCCTCCCCGGTCCAGGCTGCTGCTTCACAGTTTGATCTCAGACTGCTGTACTAGCAGCGAGCAAGGCTCTGTGGGTGTAGGACCCACCAAGCCAGGCATGGGATATAATCTCCTGATGTGCCATTTGCTAAGATCATTAGAAAAGCACAATATTTGGGTGGAAGTGTCCTGTTATTCCAGGTACAGTCTGTTACAGCTTCCCGAGTGAGGCAATGCCCTGCCCTGCTTCGGCTTGCCCTCCATGGGCTGCACCCACTGTCCAACCAGTCCCAATGAAATGAACCAGGTACCTCAACTGGAAATGGAGAACTCACCCATCTTCTGTGTCAGTCACGCTGGGAACTGCAGACTGGAGCTATTCCTATTCAGGCATCTTGCAATGGACCTTCAAAACGCTTATTATCTGAAGAGTTGTTTAAAAAGTGTGGGCCAAAATGTAGGAAAAAACAATTATAATCGTGTGTTAAGCATTTGATTAGTAAAAATATTATGCTATTTCTGGTTTCTGGTTCCATATGTAAGGAGTTTGAAGTCACCACTCTATTCTAAGAAGTAAAAAGCTGAACAGACTAAAAAATCAACTCTTCAGGGATTCGTAAGTGAAGTGAGGACACAAAACAACCATTGCCCACAAGATTAGAGAGATAAACAGGAGAATACAGGGAGTCACAGATTACTAGAGCAGAGACTCAGAGCAGAAAACATCATGGGAATCAGTGCTAGAGTAGAAAAAATTGAACTGCAATTGATGAGCTGCTAGAATCTCAGTGTGGATAAATATGACAGTTAAAACTCCAGGGGGATCCAGTCATAGGGGCCCCCACACTTTTGTGGGTTTTGCCTCCAGAAATTTGGCCAGGTTCTCATAGTAAATATCACAGAGAAAAATCTCATGCTTCTGGCAGGGGGAGAAAAAAAAAACATTTTTAAATACATCTGAGCACTCTCCCCTTTTTAATAAAGCCAGCCCTCAGGGAAAACTATTTCAACAGAGCCTAACTGGCTGGGGGAAGAGTAATACCCAATTTTTAACCAGCTCTAGTCTTCCATAGGAGACAAGGGAAATAGTCAACTTCAGCTGATATGTTTTGGCTCTGTGTCCCCACCCAAATCTCATGTTGAATTGTAATCCTCACATGTTGAAGGAGGGGCTTCGTGGGAGGTTATTGGAGTATGTGAGCAGTTTCTAATGGTTTAGAAACCATAATCCTAGTGCTGTCTTGTGATAGAGTTCTCATGACATCTCCTTGTTTAAAAGTGTGTAGCATTTCCCCCTTCACTCTCTCTCTCCTGCTGTCTTGTGAAGTGTGCTTGCTTCCCCCCTTTGTCTTCTGCCATGATTCTAAGTTTCCTGAGGCCTCTCAGTCGTGATACCTATACAGCCTGTGGAATTGTGAGTCAATTAAACCTGTTTTTGTTTTCATAAATTACCCAGTCTCTGGTAGTTCTTTATAGCAGTGTGAGAATGTACTAATACACAAGCCCACTCTAGGCATTCTCTTCCATGTAAGTGTCTTGGGTGGGGGTGGTTAAGGGGGACTGAGGGACCTTGTGAAATCCATAGTCCAGAGGCATAGGCTCACTAAGAAACTGAGACCTGTGATTAGAATGTCTCATAGGTCTCAGAATTCTTCCTTTCCCTCCAGATAGTACCCCTGACATTGGAGAAAGGAAGCATTTTATGGCCTTATGATTAGGTCTCAGTCCTATTTGAAGCAGCTCCTTTTACCAAGAACTTCATGTCCTGTTATCAAAAAAAAAAAAAAAAAAAGCCCACAAAGCAGACCAAACACTAAAAGGCAAAACACATACTTTGAAGAGACAGAGCAAGCATCAGAACCAGACATGGCAGGGACGTTAGAATTATCACACCAGGAATTTAAAATAATAATGATTAACATTCTAAGATTTCTAATGGATAAGTAGAAAGCATTCAGAAACAGATAAATGCATGCAATGTAAGCAGAGAGATGAAAAATCATAAGAAAGAACCAAAAAGAAATGCTAGAGATAAAAAACATTGTACTATAAATAATGCCTTTGATGGTCTTATTAGTAGATGGACACACCTGAAGAAAGAATCTAGAGCTTTAGGCTATATGAGTAAAAACCTCTAAAACTGAGCGAAGGGAACAGAGACTGAGAAAAACAGAACCAAATATCCAAGGACTGTGGGACAAGTACAAATAATGTAACATTTGCATAACAGGAATATCATAAGGGGAGGAAACAGAGAAAGGAACAGAAGAATTATTTAAAATAATAATTATAAAACTTCTCCAAATTAATGTCAGACACCAACCACTAATTCAAGAAACTCAGAGAACACCATGCAGGTTAAATGCCAAAAAATAAAAATATAAAAACTACACCTAGGCATAGCATTTTCAAACTATAGAAAATCAAAGATAAAGAGATAATCCTGAGAGAAACCAGAATGGGGGGGTGGGGTGGAAAGAATGAAAATAAGAATTACACCTGACTTCTCCTCAAAAATCATGCAAGCAGAGTGAAGTAAACTATTTAAAGTGTTGAGAGAATAAAACGACCAACATTGAATTCTGTACCTTATGAAATTATCCTTCAAAATCGAAGGGAGAAAATCAGTAAGGACATAGTTGAACTCAACAACACCATCTATCAACTGGATAAAATTGACATGTGTAGACAACTTTGTCCAACAACAGAAGAATACACATTAATTTCAAGTTTACGTGGAACATTCATCAAGATAGACAACATTCTGGGCCATAAAATACCTTAACAAATTTTAAAACTAGAAATCATACACTGTCTGCTGTCAGACCACAATGGAATTAAACTATAAATTAATAATAAAGCTATCTGAAAAATCTCCCAAATGCTTGGAGATTAAACAACACACTTCTAAATAACAGGTGAATCAAAGAGCTTGCAAAAGAAATTTAAAAATATTTTGAGCTAAATAAAAATGAAAATACAGCTTATCAATATTTGTGGGATAGAGCAAAAGCAGTGTTTAGGGGAAATTTATAGCAGTAAATGCACGTAGTAGAAAAGAATGAAAATCTGTAATCTAAGTTTACACCTTAGGAAATTAGAATAAGAACAAATTAAATCCAAAATAAGCCAAAGAAAAGAAATAATAAAAATTAGAGCAGAAACCAGTGAAATTAAAAACAGGAAATTATACTAGAGAAAATCAATGAAACTAAAAGCTGATTGTTTGAAAAGATCAATAAATTCAATAAGCCTCTAGCCGGACTAACCAAGAAAAAGAGAGGACAGAAATTACTAATGGCAGAAATGAAAGAGACGACATTATTACTGATTCAGCAGACATTAAAAAGATAATAAAGGAATACTATGCCCACACATTTGATAACGAGAAACAAATTTGGTAAACAAATTTTATGAAATGGACCAATTACTTGAAAGCAATCTGCCAAAACTCACACAAAATCACAAGTGGAATAGGCCTAACCAATTAAATTGAATCAATAATTAATAACTTTCCAGATCAGAAAGCACCAGGCCCAGATGGGTTCACTGGTGAATTCTACCAAACATTTAAGGAAGAAATTATACCAATTCCTCACAATCTCTTTCAGAAGGTAGAAGTCCCTATTTTCTAATTCATTCTGTGAGGGCAGCATTACCCTAATACCAAACCAAATAAAGATATTATAAAAAAGAAAACTACAGACCAGTGTATCTCATGAATATGGTTACTAAAACCCTCAACAAAATATTAGCAAATTGTATCCAACAACATATAAAAATAATTGTACACCATGATCAAGTGGGATTTATCCCAGGTATGCCGGGCTGGTTCGTCATTTGAAAATTAGTTAAAGTAATCAATCACATCAGCAGGCGAAAAAGATTACATGATCTTATCAATAGATGCAGAAAAAACATTTGACAAAATTTAACACCCATTTATGATAAAAAAAACTCTCAGTAAACTAGTTATAAATGAGGAACTCCTCAACTTGATGAATAATATCTACATAAAAACCTACGCTGACGTAATACTTAATAGTAAGAAGCAAGCTTTCCTATTAAGATCAGGAACAAAGCAAGGATATCCTCTCTCATCTCTTCTTTTCAACATTATGTTGGAAGCCCTGGCTAGTGCAATAAAACAAGAAAAGGAAATATATAAAAATGGAGAAGGAAGTAAAACTATCTTTGTTTGCAAATGACAAAATTGTCTGCATAAAATCTGAAAGAATGACAAAAAATCCTGGAAGTACTAAGCAATTATAGTGAATTTGCAGAACGCAAGATTAATATACAAAAGTAAATTGCTTTCCCATATGTCAGCAATGAACACGTGGAATTTGTAATTAAAAACAGAAAACCATTTATACTGACAACCCCCAAAAATGAAATACTAAGTATTAATCTAACAAAATATGTACAAAACTTTTACAAGGAAAACTACAAAACTGTTATAAAAAGAAATCAAGGAATAAATAAATGGATAGATATTTCATTTTCATGGACAGGAAGACTCAATAGTGTCAAAATGTCAGTTCTCAACTTGATTTATAGATTTAATACAATTTCAATCAAAATACCAGCAAATTATTTTGTAGATATCAATAAACTGATTCTAAAGTTTATATATAGAGAAAAGACCCAGAATAGCCGACAAAATATTGAAGGAGAGGAACAGAACTAGAGGTCTAACACTACCCAACTTCAGGGCTTATTATAAAGCTATTACATAGTAATCAAGACACTGTTGTGCTGGCAAAATAATAGACAAATAGATCAATGGAACAGAATAGACAGCCCTGAAATAGACCCACATAGATATAATCAAGTGATCTTTGACAAAGAAGCAAAGGGAATACAATGGAAAAAAGATAGTTTTTCCAACAAATGCTACTGGAACAACTGGACATCAATATGCAAAAAAATTGATATTACATCCTTTACAAAATTAACTCAAAATGGATTATAGGCCTAAATGGAAAACAGAAAACTATAAAATTCCAGAGGATAATATAGGATAAATCTAGATGACCTTGGGTATGGCAATGACTTTTTATCTACAACATCAAAGGCACAGTTCATGAAATAATTGATAAGATGAACTTTATTAGAATTAAAAATTCTCTGCAAAAGACATTGTCAAGAGAATTAAAAGACATTTCAGAGACTGGGAGAAAATATTGGCAAAAGTTACATTTGATAAAGGACTATTATCCAAAATGTACAAAGAATTCTTAAAACTCAACAAGAATGTGAACTACTGGATTTAAAAATGGGTCAGAGATTTTATAGATGTCTCACAAAGAAGATATACATATGGCAAACAAACACATGAAAAGATGCTCCATATCATATGTTATCAGGGAAATGCAAATTAAAACAACAATGAGACTCATTCATTACTGGTGCAAAATGTCACATCCACTTTGGAAGACAATTTGGCAGTTTCTTACAAGGCTGAACAGGAACACATGATCCAGCAATTATGTTCTTTGGCATCTGTCTAAGTAGTTTAAAACTTATCTTCCTACAAAAACCTGCATCAGATGTTTATAACAGCTTTATTCATAATTGCTAAAACTAGAAAGCAACCAAGATATCCTTCAGTAGCTGAATATCAGATAAAAAACTTTGGTTCATCCAGACAATGAATTATTATTTAGCACTAAGAAGAAATGAGCTATCAAGCCATGAAATGACAAGGAGGAATCTTAAATGCATGTTACCAAGTGAAAGGAGCCAACCTGAAAAGGATATTTATGTATGATTCCAACCATTTGATGCCTGGAAAAGACAAAACAAGGGAGACAGTAAAAAGATGAGTGGTTACTGGGCATATACCCAAATGATTATAAATCATTTTACTATAAAGACACATGCACACATATGTTTATTGCAGCACTGTTCACGATAGCAAAGACTTGGAACCAACCCAAATGCCCATCAATGATAGACTGGATAAAGAAAATATGGCACATATACACCATGGAATACTATGCAGCCATAAAAAAGGATGAGTTCATGTCCTTTGCAGGGACATGGATGAAGCTGGAAACCATCATTGTCAGCAAACTAACACAAGAACAGAAAACCAAACACCACATGTTTTCACTCATAAGTGGGAGTTGAACAATGAAAACACATGGACACAGGGAGGGGAACATCACACAGTGGGGCCTGCCGGGGGATGGGGGGCTAGGGGAGGGATAGCATTAGGAGAAATATCTAATGTAGATGATGGGTTGATGGGTGCAGCAAACCACCATGGCACCTGTATACCTGAGTAACAAACCTGCACATTTTGCACATGTATCCCAGGACTTAAAGTGTAATATATATATAAAAAGATGAGTGGTTGCCAGCGGTTAAAGCAGTAGGGTGAAGGGATGAATAAGCAGATCCTGGAGGATTTTTACGGCAGTGAAATTACTCTGTATGCTACTCTAATTCTGACTACATATCATTATACATTTGTCCAAACCCATAGAATGTACAACACCAAGAATGAGCCCTAATATAAACTCTGGACTTTGGATAATTAAAATGTGTGTGTGTGTGTGTGTGTGTGTGTGTGTGTGTGTGTGTGTATCTTACTATATTTCTGGATTTCATATTTGTGGTGTTTGTCAGCATCTTAACATTTATAGTTTATCTTGACTTAGTTTCTCATTCTACATTAATATACATTTTTATATCTAATTTTGTATTCATAATTCTTTACTTTTCTTACAGAGGGCCCCTAATGTATATATAAGCTTCACAAAACCTAACCATGTCCTTGAATCTCTACATAGTATTTTCAATTTACAAAATATTTTCACATTTTACCTGTTTTCTCAATGTGGAAAGGAGAGCTCCAAGGGCTTCAGTGACTTCTCCAAATCTACAGAGGCCTAAAGTTCAAGACCCACAGTTCAGGCTCAGATTGCTTTATTCTACTATTCTTTCCCCTACACCTCACTGTACCCCATGCCTAAGACTTTGTTAATTAAAGCAAAACCTCCTAGAAATGTGTGACTAAAAGATATGTCTGACTAAAATCCAGATTTTAATGGATTAGCATGACTTTATGTCTTAGCCCATTTGTACTGTTCTAACAAAGTACCACAGACTGGTAATTTATAAATGACAGACATTTATTTCTCATACTTCTGGAGTCTGGAAAGTCCAAGATCAAGGTGTCAGCAAGTTTGGTGTCTGATGAGGGCCTGGTCACTGCTTGCAAGATGGCACCTTGTTGCCACATCTTCCAGAGGCGATGAACACTGTATCCTCACATGGTGGAAGAGAGGGAAGGAGCAAATTTGCACCCTCAAGCCCTTTTCTAAGGTCACTGTCATTCATGAAGGCTCCATCCTCATGACTTAATCATCTCGTAAAGACTCCATTTCTTAATGCCATCACATTGGAAATTTATTTTCAACACATGAATTTTTGGAGACATTCAGACCATTCTACCTTGTAAGGAAAACTTATTTGAAGTCTCATAAAGCTTTAAATATCTAGGTGAACACCTAATAAAATAGTCTAAACGTCACACGTTTGGAGTTTTAAACATTCAATGACATGACAAAAGGTCTTGCTTGTTAAGCAAATAAAAAGTGAACCCAAGGGTAGAAGGGGACATGTAAATAACAGTACAAGCTATTTTCAAGTACTTTGTTTTATTTTTATATGACAAATTTTCTTTAACCGCTTGTTTTCCTTAGGCGTGACTGATTGCATTAGGTTTTAAAGTGAGTTAGTGTACCAAACTGAACGATGTGTATAGTCTTCAATTGTAATAGGGTTTTGCATGTACATAGTGCATAGTACATCTCACTGGTTTTTATGCCTCCAAAGCTGCTAACTCATCACAACAACCTGGAAGGTCTTTTTACTTACAGAGTCCTTATTGTATTACAGGTACTGTTCTAAGCTTTTCTTATTCATTAATCTAGGTGATAGTCACATTAAAGCTATGAAGTTGGTATTATTATGAATATTCCCAGATGAAAATTGAGGCTTGGAAAAGATAAGTAACTTGTTCAAGGCCATGAAGCTAGTTAAATGACAGAGCTGGTGCTGAGCCCTTAACCAGGTCTATATTGCTCCCTGTATTGTATCTATAAAAGGAGTAATGTTTGCAATGCTTCACCCAGATGTCTATATTCAATTTGAAGGCTGCAGTCTTAGGTTGTATTGCATATTCAGTTAGTTCCATCTCTTTGTATTTCTACTAAATTAGAAATTCTTTTATCACAATTATAAGCTCTTAGAAATGGCAGTGAGTGTTTGTTGGCTCGTTCATATAGTTCCAGATTTTCAGACTGCATAGGGATCCAGAATTATGATGAAGTTTTCCACTGAAGTCTATTTTGAGCATTCTAAAAAATGCTAAGCTAACTCACATCAACTCTGAAAGCTTCAACTTGTGAGATACGGCCAATGCTTTTCTAATCTACTCTTTAGGTTGTAGTCAGCTTTGGAAGTATAAGGCATGTTCTGTTGCAGAATTTGGATTTGGTTTTAAAATAAGCTTAATTTCTTTCTGTGATAAGCATTGAAAAAGAGCCAGACTCTTAGCTGTCAAGTTGCTTATCCCCCTGCTTGATCTACTTAAAAAATCATGATATGCCCAATCTCAAAATTGTGCCTTTTTCATCAGGAAGTGGTATGTTCAGGTTATTCAAGATACTGGATGTATCTTTGAGACACACAGCTTGAGCAAGCCAATATAAACCACCTTTTCTGGTACTATGAATTTGTGAAGGGATGTTTTTATCTTGCCTATCTTTTCAAAGCCTCTGTGAGCACCTGTTTATTGAACAGCTAGCATTCTTCAGTGGAGAAGGCAGTCCTGCTCCCTCTGTCAGTTTTTCTACACAGCACACTGAGCAGGTCATCCCAGGGAAGATATCCCTTGCCTCCCAGTGCTCTTTCCTTCACCCCCACCCTATCCCAAGACTCCCTCACTCTCTACTCTGCTTATTTATCTCCATGCTACTTATAATCTTCTAAACTATTAAGTTGAAGTGTATGAAGCTGTCATTTGTGTAGGGCCAACACTGTCAGATATCAAGCATCTAACTGACTTATTTATTTGTCTTACTGTTTGTTTCCTTCCATACACCACACAACACCAGAAGGAGGCAGGATATTTTGTCTGCTTTCATAACTGCTATATCCCCAGTCCCCCCAAAGTAGTGCCTATCACATACAATAAATGTTTGTAGAATTAATTAGACCATATTTGCAATTTGAATCATTTCCTTCAATACTGAGTCAAGATGAGGAGGCAGGTTGGTGACTGCCAAGAATTCTCTGTGTATAAGGCTCTATGACACCTGACATCTGGGTGCAATTTTTTTATTTGTCCAGCAATACCCCTTCCTGTACACACACATGGCCACACAGCTCACATAACAGTTCCGATCCCACTGCACATTTTCTTTCTTTCTTTCTTTTTTTTTTTTTTTTTGCTTTTTGAGAAGGAGTCTCGCTCTATTGCCCAGGCTGGAGTGCAGTTGCATGATCTCGGATCACTGCAACCCGTTTCCCAGGTTCAAGCAATTCTCCAGCCTCAGCCTCCTGAGTAGCTGGGATTACAGGCATGTGCCACCATGCCCAGCTAATTTTTGTATTTTTAGTGGAAGTGGGGTTTCACCATGTTGGCCAGGCTGGTCTCGAACTCCTGGCCTCAAGTGATCCACCTGCCTTGGCCTCGCAAACTGCTGGGATTGCAGGCGTGAGCCACCGCGCCTAGCCCAGTGCACATTTTCTTTTGGGCATGTTGTAGCATTAGCTCCTCCATGTTGTATGCAATTAGTATTAAATGACAATTAGTAGTGTCATTTGATAAAGCAACATTATGTAGGACTCATTCTGCTGTTTCTGTGGATGTGATATTTAACTTTTTAGTTTATCGAGTGTCTCAGTGGGTACCTACCTTGTACCTCTCTTTCTATGAAGAGTACAACAGTGAATGACACCTTTGATTTCAGTCACATCTCCTTAAACTGATTAACAAAGTTAATCAGTTTCATACTGGAAATATGTACTCATCCTGGTAAAATGTAATTGGTATACTAAAAAGGTCACCATGCTTTGTTTAAGAATGAGAGAGCTGGGAATTTGTGAGCGTCATAGATGCCAAGGAGCCTGTCCAACATTTATAGAGGCTTTTGGTCTAAATGAAAAAGGGTTTGATCTGTCTGTGGAGACAGAAAGTAGATGAGTGGTTACCTAGGATTGGGGGTTTAGGTGGGTAAGAGGTTGTGACTGCTAAAAGGGTACAGGGTTAATAGAAATGTGTTTAAATTGATTGTGCCGCTGGTGGCTGCACAACTCTGCAGGTACTAAAAGCCATTGGGTTGTACTTCAAATGGGTTAATAAACCTGTCAAAAAAGGAAAAAAATAAAGGATGAGAGAACTTCTTTACCTTCATGTTACTATTTCACGTAGTCTCGTAGCATACAACACACTACGGGATAGAGGTGGATAGCTCTCTTGTCCAACAAAGTATGCTTTTTAGATATTTCTAGTTGTGGTTTTTATTTGCAAATAAACATTTTAGTCACAGACTCTTTGTCAGAACACATATATTCAATTGGAACACTGTTTATGTGTACAATGAACGGAAATATTTTTGTTACTCTTTTCATAATTTTAAGCTTTTCTGAATTTATTTTGAATCACTGATCTATATTTGTAGCTACACCACTATGATGATTTTAAAATTCCAGGTGTATGCAAATGATCTGAAAATTTATTAGCTGAGACTAATTCACCTTAAGTTTGCATCTACCTTGTTATTCTTGAACATCATTTAAGGACATAATGATAATTAAGAAAAATAATATTTTGGGGACAGTAATAATCATGTATTTCACACTTATGAAATGTAGATGAGCAAAACTGAATAATTAATCACTTTTCCTCTGATACCACCAAACCACCTGTGGACCACTTACTAATGTGCAGGCAGTGGTATGTTGGTAATTGTTAAACAACTGGTTCTCTGGGGAGGAGATTCTGGGGAGAAGGTCCCTTGATTTGCAGCATTTTCCAAATTTGGTGGTGTAAATACTCCCACTATGACCGATTTTATGCTAATATGGGCCATCAAAATTCCTGAATACTTAACAATTGGTTCTCACAAAATCAAAGTTGTATTAGTTTGTCAGCATACCTTTGCAGGGGGCCACACATCTCATCTTGAAAAACTCTGGTCAAAGGGAAAAAGGCAGTAATTTCTCTAAATTAAAAACCTGTTGCTTAAATTTTAAGACCTCTTCTACTTCAATTTTGTCCTCTAGCTTAGAGATGGCTTATTAGATGCAATTGATCATAACTTAGCAGAGATTTCAGTTTTGGAACCAAAGGGAAATTTCACATTTATAGACTGACTTTATTAAATATGTGAATTGAAATTGGAAAGTGACTGGAGCTTAAATACTTAAAATGGGTCACAGGTTTACTGAAATCTGTGAAAAATCAGTATGTAGTGGGTTGAGTTGAATCTCTCAAAAAGGATATGTCCAAATCCAACTCCTTCCCCCCTCTTCTCATACTTATGAATATGACCTTATTTGGCAATAAGGTTTTTGCAGATGTAATCAAGGATCTCCAGATGACATGATATGGATTTGTGGTGGTCCTTGAATCCAATGACTAGTGTCTTTGTAAGAGAAAGAACATTGAAATACAGACACAATGGAGGCTAGGGAATATGAAGACAAGGGCAGAGATTGCAGTTATGCTGCCACAAACCAAGGAACAGCAAGAACCACCAGAAGCTGGAAGAGGCAAGAAAGGATTATCCCAGGAAGTCTTCTGAGAGAGTGTAGCCCTGCTGGATCCTTAAGTTCAGACTTCTAGACTCCATAACTGTGAAAACATAAAATTCTATTGTTTTAAGCTACCACCTTGGGTTGTTATGGCAGCTCTAGGAGCCTAATACATGATATATAAAATTAGTAGTAAAATAAGGAAAGTACTGTTTAACTAGTTTGTTTTCAACTGAGTTACACAAAAATCAAATATATTCATCTATTTATCTTTACTTTACAAAAGATGTCAATATCTAGCCACTATTAGTTTAAATATAAAGTTAATTGATGACAAGTAGTCATTAAATAAGATTCCTGTAACTATTAAGATCATTGCTCTATGAGTATCCTAACTACCTAAATCATGAGTACCATAACTAGTTGATTTAGGAAACTAGTGTTTACAAAATCAAATAAATGCCTATAGACATTAAGCAGGTAATTTAAATGAGTGAATTTAGCTGGATCTGGTATCTAATAGTGTTTGAAGAGATCTCTAGAGAACCGGTGTATTCGTGCTATACATAAAAGAGAACTCAGCTATTCAACTCCAGTGCTTATTGTCAGTGGAAATGTGAGTTTCCAGATCTTCTGATTTTTCTGAGGAGAAGTCAGGAATCCAGATTTTTATGTGATAGCCCTGAAATTTTAAATATCGTCTCAAAAAATAAAAAGGAAAAAGAAAAGGAAAAAGAAAGATTATCTGCTTCTGCACAAATCTGTGACCTCTGATTTAATATAATAACTTGTATAGGTAAACGTTTGTGTCAATTTGCTTTTGACCACTGAAATTGCTTTTTAATGCTTTTAATTACCAATGCTTGACAATAAAAGTAGGTTTAAAATTCCTCATCCTTTATCCTCTTGGTCAAAGTAGTTAAGAGTGGCCAGTGGTCTATGGAGAGGAAAATCTTTAATATCATGGGAATTTGTTTTCTAAAACAATTTTGAAGTAAAGGTCTTCACACAATGAGGGTCTTTTCAATTATAAAACAATAGATTTCTTTTGTAAATTTAGGTTTTCATATATTGCATTTCAGGAGATTAGACTAAAGTTTCCTTAATAAAAAAATGTTATTTTATGAAGAATTCCAACCTCTCATCTCATGTTTGAAGCCCATAGCTTTCAGAACTAGTTATTATGTCTTAAAAATGTCAGCCATCCCAGTTGAAAGAAAGCCCATTTTCTCAATTTTAAACACACATTTTGAGGGATGTATTTTTAGCTGTGGGGACAAAGGCAAAATGGTTTGCTCTGCCAGGTGTCATGCTGTCTTTAAATTTTATGAAAATAAAGAATTAGGAACAAATTCTGGACGATGTTCTGCAGCACATAGAGGCTGAGGTTAATTTATTTTAATTCCATATTGCTACCTGCTGGTAGGTTACAATGGATGGGTGACAGTTTACAGTATCTAGAGGCGCGGCTCTCAGTAGAGGACTAAAGACACTGTCACAGTATCTAGAAGTCAGTGTTCTGAGTCTGAAGGCTCTGAGAAGGTGCCATAGAAGTGGGCCAGGCAAGTCCTGCCTGCAAAGGGAGTAAACCAGCGAGGCATAACATCATACCGACAAATCGGAAAAAGGCTGGCTGTTTCGACCAAGCACATTTTCTAATAAAAAAAAAAAAATGATGAAAGAAAGACAGGTGTGCCTCATGGAGCAAGATGATAGGATTCACACTGAGGATAAATGTAAAAGCATTTAAATGAATATAGCCAATTGGGAAAAATATTAAATGTATAAATTTTGAATAAGCATAAATTTAGCCACAAGGAGAAATTATGCCTAATATATTAGTTTTCTGATTTAGCAAATGAATTTCTGGAAAATGAATTATCATGGGATTGGGGGTGGGCAACAAAAGTTTGCATATGGATGAAGAGATGGGACAAAAATCCAGAGACATAGGTGAATATTTTTCTTCATAGAAAAGGCTATAGTAAGGTTTCTTCTTGAGAAAAGTTGTCTTACTGAACATTTGAAAATTAAGAGATAAAAAGTAATAAAAGGAAAAAGATAATGTAAGTATTAATTTTGCATTTGACCCTATATTATTTATAAATTGAATATCCTGTCAACTGACACATAACATATCTGTGTGGGCAGAAACATAGCAAATGAATCCCCTCCCCCTACTTTTACTATTTTCTCTCTCCCTCTCTCATCTTTCATCAAAGTAGTATGTCTACTTGCTTTAAAAAGTACAGTAGTACTAAGAAGCTTTTAATAGCAGTATCTGCCTCACACTTTTCCTTTTTCCTGGTCCTGCTTAGGAGGCAGCCATCTAATACACATTAAGCTGTTTCCCCTAAAACTACTCTAATATATTTAAATAATCTAATTATTCTGCTATTCTTGAATCAGTTTAGACATTATCAATTTTAGACAAAGATATAGACAAGGGCTTATGAGTCTCTTACCAGACATTCCATTTTTGTTTCATCTTCCTAATGAAAGTTGTCATAACTCTTAGATAAAGCAATGGTTCATTTGCATCTGGGATATTATATACAAGTCCTGCAAGTGGGCCTTGAGTAAAGGGCAAGTGAAATGATTAGCAGGGGGAGACAGGCTGCTGGTAGACTAGCAAGATCCCTTTGTAGAGGACAGATCAAGGCTGACACTGGATATGACTGAAGCTTAAAAATGCATAAATACTGTGGACAAGATAGACACAGATGTGTTTTTATTTTATCTTGAAATTCTAGGAAGTAAAACTTTGAATAAATATGAACACTTTATTCTGAGCATGCTATTTCCTTAGAAAATTAATCTACTTTACATAGGTGTTCTGTTTATACCCCTAGAAGAGGAACATATTTTTATAGCTGGGTTAGACAGCTGAGTGTATGTGTGTTTGTGTGTGCATTTTGTGTGTTTTTCTAATTTTAAACAGCTTCTATGTTAAAAATAAATGGGAACCATTGAAAATAAAACTTAATTGATTGAATGGAAATTTTAATGAGGGTTTATGAAATTTGCCATGTCTTAAAATGTGCATTGCCTGGGATTTTGCATGAAAACATAGAGTAGCTTCATAAGTGTAATAAAATAAATTATATGTCCCCTGAACTGCTGGATAAAGAATAATTTTCTTCTGAAATGCACACATACAAACGCTTAAAAGTTTTGTCTCTAGTGACTTTGCCTCTCTTGGCAGGCAAATAAATGATTAAATCACATTTTAGCTTTGGTTTAGAAATATCTCAAACATTTTTGCTTTGCACAGATAAATAGAATTTGTTATCATTCTATTTAAAAACAAAACAAAATATTCTCTCTGGCAAAGGCCACTTCAAAATATGTTTCCATAGAAACCTGAGAAGAAAAATAAATGGGAACAAATATCACTCTAGCTCTACTGAGAATGATTACAGTGGTCAGAGATTTAAACTTGGCTTGAGATAGCACCATTTATGATAATTACATAAGTTGTTAGGAAAAGTAATATCTATCCATTATGTGTACACTTTCTAAATAGTTGATTTATTGCTCTTATTTGATGTTGAGGTTTTTTCCCATTTCTTACTATCATTAGGACAGGGAAGAAACTTGAGATCTTTATGCAACAGTAGTCTCCACAATTTTAGAACCCGGGGAAAAGAGGTGAACTACTTTTATAACTCTTCTATATTTCATATTATTCTGGTTAAAGTATAACCTGGATGAGAATTAAAAAGCAATCTGTAAGGGAAATCATTGGAATTTTTTTAAGCAATTGATATCAGAGAAGCAAAATAAAAAATTTCATTTTAGATATAAAATGTTTTTTGAAGTTCCAATTGTCCAAAATTTCTAATATTATTTTAAATAGAAACTTAGATTTAATCCTAGTTATAGCACAAATTAGGGTACATATGATGAATGCCAGTCTTGAGTCTGTTGAATATAGCCGTGAATCTAGAACTTCAGGGATAGTAAATATATAGTGCATAATTGGCCACTTCTCCATCCTGAACTCTTGGCAGACATTGCTAATCAAACTCATCATTCTAACCTGCAAGTTCAGAAGGGGTTAATTTCAAAAATATATGGGGAACTCCAACTCAGTGGCCAAACACACTCAAGTACACCCACACACATCCACATGAAACAAAAACATGTTGAAAAATGAGCAAATAACTTGAATAGACATTTTTTCCAAAGAAGACATACAATGGTCAATAAGTATATGAAAAAAAAATTAACCACATTAATTATCAGGGAAATGCAAAGGAAAACTACAATGAGATATCACCTCATACTTGTTAGGATGGCTATTATCAAAAAACCAAAAATACCAAGTGTTGGCAAGGATGTGGAGTGATTAGAACCCTTGTGCATTGTTAGTGGGAATGTAAAATGGTACAGCAGCTATGGAAAACAGTACCGAAGGTCCTCAAAAAAATTAAAAATAGAACTGTCATATGTTCCAGCCATTCTACTTCTAGATATGTGTCCAAAAATAAAAATAAAATCAGAATCTTAGAGAAATCTACACTTCCGTATTCATTGTGGCATTATTCACAATGGCCAAGAAATAATAGAAACAATCCAAGTGTTCATCGACAAATGAATGAATAAAATAAATGTGGTGTATACATGCAATAAAATATTATTCAGTATTATAAAAGAAGGGAATTCTGTCATATGCAACAGCATGGAGGAACCCGTAGGACATTCTCAAGTAAGCTAGTCACAGAAAGACCAGCTAAAAGATTCCATTAATATGAGTTATTTATAATAGTCAATCAAACTCATAGAAGCAAAGAATGCAATACTGATTTCCAGTGGCTGGGGGTGGAGGAAATGGGGAATTGTTCAATAGGTATAAAGTTTCAGTTATGCTAGATGTTCTAGATATCTGCTGTACAATAGAGTGTGCCTATAGTTAACAATATTGTATTGTGCACTACAAAAAAATTGTTAAGAGGGTAGATGCCATGTTAAGTGTTCTTACCACAAAAATATAAACCCCAAAAAGAAAAACAAATGGAAACAAAGACACTTTGAAATATGTCAAATATGTCTATTTCCTTTATTGTGGTGATGGTATCATAGGTTTTTTGCATACGTTCAGACTCATCAAATTGTACACATTAAATACAAGCAGTTCTTTGTATATCAATTATATTTCAATAAAGCTGCTTTTAAAGCAGCAATTTTGTTTTGTAAACTGTTTATACTGTGCCCAAAGGATGGTAAATAATTTCATTCCATGAGCTAACATTGGTCTAGGGATAGTGCTGCTGGGAACATGTCAAAGAAGCCCTGCCTGAGCTCTGCGGGTTAGAGTGATGGGCTTGATTAGTAATGTCTGTCAGGAGTTCAAGATGGAGAAGTGATCGATTGTGCACTATATATTTACCATCTCTGAAATTCTAGATTCATGGTTATATTCAACAGACTCATGACTGGCATCCATCATATTTATCCTAATTTGTGCTATAACTAGGATTCAGCCTAAGTTTCTATTTAAAACAAATATTTTTGGCAATCAGAACTTCAATAAACACTTCAGATCTGAAATGAAATTTTGGATTTTGCTTCCCTAATATCAAGGACCAAAAAAAATTCCAATGACTTTCTCATCAAATGGATCTTTAGAAAGACAGAGAGATAGCAGAAGTAATAAAAGGGAGAACAAGAAATACAAAAAATGAGACACTAGTATTCATATCTTAGTAAATGGTAAAATATCTCTCCTCTATTTCTGCACTTCTGTATTGAATATATAGTCTCAAACTCATATATATTTACAAGAATACTAGATATCGGCCCAGGGATGTCATTGTGAAAAATGAAAACAAGAAAAAACAAGAACTTTTATCACTTTTTAAAGCCAATTAGGGGCATGAAAACACAAAGATACTGTTTTGTTTTTTGTTTTTTGTTTTTTTTTTTTGGTAGAATCAGTCCTTGCCATGTGCACGTAAACTTGTTGCTACTGCCAAATAACTCAGTCAAATATTGACTTCTTTAAACAGACATGTTTAAGCATCATTTTGAGGGAGGGAGGATTAAAGATGTTTCTAAATTGTTCCTAGCACATATTATTTTCCAAAATACTGATGTGATAAGGGGAATTGGTCAAGAAGAGAAGTATCTCTTGGGAACAGAAAATAGGCAGGAATTAACAGTGTTTCATGGTGATGTTTCTCTGAAAAGTAAATACCATGGATGTTTCTAATAATTATAATAGATTATAAATTTGAAAAGAAGTTCAATGTCTTAAGACTAGGACAAAGAAAATGGGACCCTCTCCTATATAGATATTTCATTCTGGATATGCTCTTTAGTAAACTATGTATGGTCATGTATTTCCATATTGACTGGAAGCAAGCCAGAAGTGTGTGCTTTCCTTCTAGTAATTAATCAACACAACCATAGTTTTACGGTGTTGAATTTACTACTGCTCTTGTGCCACTTGATTTAGTCCAGTCTAGACCTAAAACTTGTCTCTCAGAAGCCTTCAAAACACACAGACAAAATTCTCTACTCAAGTAGAGAAAACACTTTTGACAGAATTTAATGTTTTTGAAATGGTAATGAACACCATGTATTGCTATTGATTATGAATCCAATTTAGTGTCTGGTTTTAAAAAAATATCTTTTCTAAGGTTAATGAGAATTTTTAAAAGATTTGAAGCCGAGTAAGAAGGTCCCTTGCCACAATTTATTCCTAAATATTGCCAAAATTTAACCCCATTTTCTTCTTCCAGAGAGGCATCCTTTCTTTTTTAATACAAAAGAACTATTCTTGTGTGAAAATGTGACCTTTATAGGATTATAAATGTCAGAACATGGTCTTTTTAATTCTCCAAATTTCTGACAGGAAAATGTCGAATTTATTTACTGCTACCTTTTTTGCTTTTGTGTTCCTAGCTCTTAGCCCAGTGGTTGACACATAAGTGTCTAATAAATGCTAGTTGACTTCAAATGAATTATTTGTAAAAGTTCAGTCTTTTAAATCAAAGATATTTTCTCTATTATTATCATGACCCGATATTTATTAACTCTTTGTCAAAGTAGAAGAAAGTCTTGTCAGTGAAACCACGTATTATACGCAAGACAGGGTCTTGCAATGTAAGAGTTTAAACTGAAAAAATCAGTGTTAATCTGTGCAAAGAACATGCATTTTCCAGCTCTGTCACTATAGCAGCAGCAGGATTTCTTATGCCCAGGTTTTTTTTGTTTTTGTTTTTGTTTTTGAGACAAAGTTTCGCTCTTGTTCACCAGGCTGCAGTGCAGTGGTGTGATCTTGACTCACTGCAACCTCTGCCTCTGGGGCTCAGTTGATTCTCCTGCCTCAGCCTCTCAAGTAGCTGGGACTGCAGGCACTTGCCACCATGCCCAGCTAGTTTTTGTATTTTTAGTAGAGACGGGGTTTCACCATTTTGACCAGGCTGGTATCGAACTCCTGACCTCAAGTGATCTGCCTGCCTCGGCCTTCCAAAGTGCTGGGATTACTAATACCCAGGTTTTGATCTCTAATATGTAATCTAGGTTTTCCCAGAAGCAGATACTGAGGCAAGGATTACAACACAAATAGAAGAGTGGAAAAATGAGAGAGGAAAGGGAAAGAAACTGATAGAGGTTACATTTTCTTGCAAGTTGCCACTGCTGGTAACTTAGAGCTCTGGGATTCAGAGTGAAATGCAGCCTCAGAATTATCCCACCTGCAAGTGAGGGAGTTGGAATATTTATCCAACTTCCTTGAATCATTGGTTGGGGGCTGCTCTCAGGTGGCACCAATTCCCTGGAACTTCCAGCCTGTCAGTCAAGAAGTGGAACCCAGACCCTGGGCAAAAAGACTTCAGGAAAAAAGAAGCAGACACTAGCATTTGAAAACATGCCAGTGAGAACTGAAATGGGAAGGTGAAGGGAAGGGATGGGGCAAATTCTGTACCCCATACAAATGCTATTCTTCTTTAAAATAAATCAAAACTCTGTAGATAGCTTATTCCAAATCTTAGGGCAAGGACAGTGCAGATAGATTTGGAAATAATTATTGTCAGAGAACAGGGACATTTTAAAGGATATTTGGGGCACTATTAAAAGGACAAAGTTGTGAGGATTTAAGCATCAAAATAATAATGATGATAATTGTGGCTAATTGGAATATATTGAGTCTATATAAGGCCAGTATTTCATAATAATATGAAGTATACAAGACATATTCATAACCATAAAAGAATGGTGAATAGAATAGGGCATGCTTAGTTGTATTTATTTAAATAAATGGGAATGCTAAAATATGTGGGTATGTTGTTACTTCTATTTAACATACATCTGCTTAGGAAGTATTGATAGGTACTTATGTCCATCTGATATGGTTTGGCTGTGTCCCCACTTAAATCTCATCTTGAATTGTAGTTCCCATAATCCCCATGTGTTGTGGGAGGGACCTGCTGAGAGGTAATTTAATCATGGGGACAGTTACCCTCATGCTAGTGATTGAGTTCTCAGGACATCTGATGGTTTTATAAAGGACATTTTCCCCTTTTGCTTGGCACTTCTCCTTGTTGCTGCCATGTGAAGAAGGACGTTTACTTCCCCTTCTGCCTTGAGTATTTGTTTCCTGAAACCTTCAGCCATACTGAACTGTAAGTCAATTCCTTTCCTTTATAAATTACCTCAATTCCTCTTTCCTTTATAAATTACCCAGTCTCAGGTATGTCTTTATTAGCAGCCTGGGAACAGACTAATACACCATCCAAACACAGGGAACTATAAGTACAGTTCTGATAAAAGTAGCAGTCAGGAAGGGAATTGAGCTTGGATTCAGCGTCAGTGAATGCACAAAATAACCAAAGAGAATAGGGGCTTGACAGTGTGTTCAAGATGATAAATTAGCCAAATGAGCTAAAGACAGGTAATGGCTGAGACTCGGTTGTTCCCAGTCTCTCAGGAGACACAACCTCTAGATGGCCCTATTAATAAAAATAATAATGATAAATATATAAAAATGTTAAAATATTAACATCACATGTCTATATCTTAGAACAAACCATGCATTATGGTAAATCTTGTCATAATTTAAAAGTATATCTTGTAACATAACCAACCAGAGAAAATAATTACTGTAACTGATCTTAAAATATAACATTTGACTATAGAATCTGAAGTGCAAAAAAATCTCAACCTACAGTTAGTATTTGTATTATTAATGAGAATATATTTATATTATAGAAAAAATCAATTTCTAACATTGTTAGGAATCAATATTTTCAGAGAGAGAGAGAAAGAGGAATTAATGGGTGCTAGAACTATTAGGTGAAATGTTGATGGAGAACATTTTATACTTTACTACATTTTTGTCTGGAAATTTTCATGATAAAAAATTCAAGAATTTTTTTAGGAAAAGACATCAGGTTGCACAAAAGTAAAACCTTTATGAAAGGTATGAATTTTTAAAATTTGGAAAGGAGAGGAAATTGAGAAAAGAAATTAAGTTTCTTGACTTAAACAATAAACAATCCATCAAAAACCTGTACACTTGATTGTTCTGGTGAGACTATAGCAAACTTGAGAAGGTGTCAAGATAAGTAAAAACCCTGAGAAGATATGGTACAAATCCTAGGTATGGTACTAATCCTAGGAAGTATGGTACTAATCCTAGGAAGATTTAAAAACATGTACAGTAAGGAAATAAATCAAATTCATGGTGTTTATAGATTAAGTATAAATGTATGCTTGCTAACACACTTTGCAACCATTACCTTTATGTGTGTTTTGCGTGGTGTACAGAGATTTTACCTATACAAAAGTATTAGTCATGCTAAATTGTAATTGCAATTTTGTACAAAAGCAATCAAATCTGTAATCAGTGTTTAAATGCTCAAAAAATGGTTTTTACATCAAAAAACTAGAAAGATTTTAAATGGACAACTTGATGCATCTCAAGGAATTAGAAAAGCAAGAACAAACAAACTGCAAATTAGTAAAAGGAAAGATATAATAAAACTCAGAGCAGAAAGAAATGAAATTGAAACTAAAAAATACAAAAGATCAATGAAAGAAAAAGTTTTGTAAAAGATAAAATCAACAAACCATGAACTAGACTAGGAAAAAAATGAGAAGACCCAAATAAAATCAGAAACCAAAAAGAGATGGCACAATGGACACCAGAGAAAGACAAAGAATCATTAGAGATCACTGCGAACAACTCTAGGCCAATAAATTTGAAAACCTAGAGGAACCGTATAACTTCCTGGACACATAAAACCTATCAAGATTGAACCAAGTAGAAACAGAAATCCTGAACTGACCAGTAACAAGTAATGAGATTGAATCAGTAATAAAAAAATCTCCCAGTGAAAAAAGAAGTCCAGGACCAGATGACTTCACCACTGAATTCTAGTGAAACTTTAAAGAATTAATATCAATCCTTCTCGAACTATTCCAAAAGATTGAAGTGGAGGGAACTTTTCCTAACTCTTCTATGAGGCCAGCATAACCCTGATACCAAAATTAGACAAGAACACAACAACAAAAAAAGAAAACTACAGGCCAATATCCCTCTGACCATCGATGTAAAAATCCTCAACAAAACACTAGAAAACTAAATCCAACAATACATCGAAACAATAATGCACCATGATCAAGTGGGATTTATCCCAAGAATGTAAGGATGGTTCAACATATGCAAATAAATAAATGTGATACATCACATCAACAGAATGAAGGACACAAAACCCATATGATCATTTCAGTAGATACAGAAAAAGCATTTGATAAAATGCAACATCCCTTCATGTTAAAAACTTTCAACAAATTAGGTATAGAAGGAAAGTACCTTAACATGATAAAGGCCGTATATAACAAACCCACAGTTAACATTATACTGATTGAGGAAAGACTGAAAACTTTTTCTCTAAGAACTGTAATAAAGACAAGGATGCCCACTCTCACCACTTTTATTCAACATAGTATTGAAGGTCCTGGCCAGAGCAATTAGGCAGGGCATTCAAATTGCAAAGAAGGAGTCAAATGTCTCTGTTTGCAGATGGAATGATCTTATATATAGAAAAACCTAAATAGTCTACCAAAACTGAAAAATAAATTCAGCAGAGTTATAGGATACAAAATCAATATACAAAAAATAGTAGCATTTCTATATACCAACATTGAACTAGCTGAAAAAACATCAAGAAGACAATCCCATTTAAGTAGCTACCAAAAAAAAAAAAAAAAAAAAAAAAAACCAATACCTAGGAATAAATCTAACCAAGGAAGTGAAAGATCTCTACAGGGAAAACTACACAACACTGACGAAAGAAATTGAAGAGGATACAAACAAATGGAAACACATCCCACGTTCATGGATCAGAGGATTAGTATTGTTAAAATGACCATACTACCCAAAGCAATTACAGATTCAATACAATCCCTATCAAAATACCATTGACAGTCTTAACAGAAATAGAAAATCTTAAACTTTGTATGGAAACACAAAACAACCAGAATAGTCAAAGCAATTCTGAGCCAAAAGAACAAAGTTAGAGACATTACACTACCAGCAATCAAAATATATTGCAAAGATGTAGTAACCAAAACAGCACTGTACTGGCATAAAAAGACACACAGAACAATGAAACAGAATAGAGAATCCATAAATTAATCCACTTACCTACAACCAACTTATTTTTGACAAAGTTGCCAACAACATTTGTTGGAGAAAGGACAGTCTCTTCAATAAATGGTACTGGAAAACAATCGTATTTGCAAAATGCACCACTTGCTGGGTAGATGATGATGACAATGATTAAGAAAAATATTACTGAACTATGTTGATGGGCATATGTTTGAGCCCGAGGCATATTAGTGCACTTGAATCTGGAAAGACCTGGTGCGAAATTATGAAGTAGAAGAAGCTGATCCAGCTCATAGGATGATAGAAGCAACGTTTTCTAAAATACAGGACTTAACGGGCATATTTTAATTATATTTTCAATTTAGATGGAAAAGTATAGGCATTACTTGTTCAGTCACATGCCCTTTTTTTGTAAAAGCTCTTAAACAATAAGAGCCTTAAGTGCAATACAAAAGAATAGACACCTCCTATAATCAATATGTTTTACATTTCAAGAATCCTAAAAATTGAATATGAATGTTTCTTCTACTTACCCCAGGAGCCAACCAGAAGCTGTCTGTTCAAAAAGAGACTGGTGTCTTCTTAATTGTTACAACTATAACATCTTTTTATTCCTCTGAGAGAGCACCAATCTCAGCAAAGATGTCACTCCTCAAGTTGCTGTGATAGGCTTCTCTCAGATGCAAACATCTATCAATGTTTATGACTTCCAAAATAAGTTGCCTTTTGCGTCTAGGGCATACTAGTACACTTAAATACAGAACGGCCTTGTGCAAGAGTATAAAATAGAAGAAGTTGTTCTGTGTCCTTTTTTTCTCCTTTGGGCATCTTCTTTTACCCTTGAAAGATGCCCAGGCTGACGTGCTCTCCCTTCTTCTCCCTTACAAAACCTATTCTCTGGAAATTACTGATGCCTAGCACATTTTCTACTAGAAAAGTGACTGTATTTCTTACTACCTTTCTTACACAGGATTTTGATTCTTGAAGTTTCTGTTTGTCCTAGATGGCTGGCACAATGACAAGGCCATATCTATTAAACTTTGAATAAAAAATATAATATATTATGCTATATAATAATAGCAGAAAATCAAGGGGGCTTCAAGTACTTCATGTGTTTCTGAATAAATTATGTTCTGTTGTTTCAAATAAAACAAGACTTATCATTTATATTAAGCTCTTGTTTCTACCAAATTCTTTCTTATTCAAGGATCAGGTTTTGTTCTGATACCAGATTCTTCCCATGCATCTCAAAAAATTTCTGATGCTAAAGATACAGTCGATATATCTTAAGGAGACAATTGTGAGAGTAAAAATTCTAGAGCCTAAGATATATTGAAAGCATTTGAAGGACTAGATTTTTTAAAACATTAACAAGGATTGCTGTGTTTTCGTTTTCTATTGGGCCTTGCAAATTATGTAGCCGGATTGACAAAGGGTAACACTTACAGTGCATTCTAACAACGATTAATTTTGCCTGTTTTTAGACTATATATAAATGTATTTTTATATATAATATATACTTTTCCTGTGTCTGGCTTCTTTCACTCAACAATTCACAAATTCCATGAATTTGTGAAATTTGTCTATATTATTGGGTGTATTTATAGATTATTCTATATTATTGTATTTATAGATTATTCACCCTCTCTATTGTAGACCGCTGATTTTTAGGCTTTAGTGTGCTTCAGAAGCATCTGGAGGGCTTGTTAAACCAGATTTCTGAGCTTCACCCCCAGGGTTTCAGTTTCAGTAGAACTGGGGCGAAGCCCAAGCATTTGTCTTTCTAACAAGTCCATGAGTGATACTGACGCTACTGGCCTGGGGACTACATCTTGAGAACCACTGCTATAGAGTATGCCATATGTAAAAATACCATGATTTACTTATCTATGCTACTATTGGTGGATATTTGACTATGGATAGCCTTTTTTAAGCTGTATTCATTTATTTATCCTTGATTATATCAATTTATTCTAATTATATTATTTAACACCTGTATCAAACATCAATGTACTAGGACCAGAAATATGAAGATTATGGCACCTGCCACCAGGAATAGGTGGTCTAGTTAGAGAGACAGAAAATAAACAGATAATTTCAAAGCAATAATAAATTCCATGTTGGGAGTATACATGTGCTTTGGTAACACAGGGAAGGGAGAAAAAATCAGAATGATGGAGATGGTGGAAAAATATCTTAGCTGAAATAACCACTGAGCTGAATTTGGAGTTGGAGTGTTAGCTATGGGGGAAAGATAATTTAGGCAGAGGGAAGCTTTGTGGAAGCTTAGGTGGGTGATTGCTAGGCCACATTTAGGGAATTACAGCAGTTCCATATGGCAGGAACATAGAGATAGTCAGAAGAGAGAGAGAGAGAGAGAAAAAAAAAAAGGAATATGTCTTGAAATGACCAATTTAGTAGACTGGAAGTACAGCATTTGGTATATGAATATGCTTCATAATCTAAATTTACATGAAACTAATGACGAGTATAGATATGCCTTACTTTAAGCCCATATAAATAAATCTAACTCCTTCTCATTAAAAAAGATGATCAGTTAGATTTCTAAGTATTCCTCTGCTACATTTAAAATGAGAAAAAAATTTACTTTCCGAAATGGATTTATGTGTCGTTTTTTTAAACAAGATGCACATTATCTTACCTTTCTAAAAAAACTATGTAAGTTTATGTAGGATAACAATAATATAATTATAATATTTACTGAATGGTAAGCACTAAACTCATTTAATCCTACCTAGAATCCCATGAGACATTTATTATTGTTATCATCTCTGTTTAATAGATGAGAAGATAAAGTATGGGAAGTTTAAATAATTTGGCAAAGGTCACTCAATAAATGACTAATTTCAAACTAATTCCAAGACCACTTCCTTTATCACCACGTCTCTTCCCCTTGCTGTTCCATATTAAGCATGGTAAGCTAGAGATGTGGTTTAGATTTATGAGACGATCATCTGGACAGGATCTACAGGGCTCATTCACTGAAGTAATCCCTACTTCGCCTTCGTAGAGCCAATAGGCAAGACAGATATAAACACAAGGGTGTGCCATAAAGTATTGCAGGTAACATTTGGGCACAAATGAGTCAAAGCTCAATTCTATTTGATGAAAGCGGTGGAAGTATACAGAAAGAATTCCAAAGAAAGAGGTTTCAGTCCCTCAATCCATGTAGGTGTTTGGGAAACAAGTGGAAAAGGCCTCTAGGCAGGGGAAACAGTTTGAACAAAAGTATTGTGTATTCTGGGAACTGAAAACAGTTCCATCTGGTTTAGGCTTAGGCTGAATATGGAGGAGCTGCATAAATGAAACTGGAAAGGTGAGTGAGATTACCTAATGAGGGACCTTATATGATGTATGAAGTCATGGGGTAACTTAATGAGGAGGGAAAGGTTATCAGGGAGTCATATGACCAGATTTGCCTTTTTAAAGATCACTGAGAAGGTAGTAGAAGGATGGATTAGAAGAGGGCAGGGAGACCATCTAAGAATTATCATTGTAATTTAAGCCTTTAATTAGTATTCAGAATCAATAGATACATTTTTCCAAATTTCTGGCCAGAATACACTAAGTGATTGATATATTTTCAGTTAAGCATTCTTAAGCACAATACAGTGTTAATCTTTTTATGCCTATCATGTTTATTACCTGTAAAAGATAATGATAAAAATGTCATTCCACTGCAATTCCTCACTTGAAATCACAATATCACCAAAAAGAAAAATTATACAATAGACTAGAGTTACAAAAAATATTGTAAAATTACAGGCTTAAATAAATTGAACCAAATAAAAACAAATTATTTCAACTTGATTAATTTGCTCTCAGACTACAGAGAACTTTTAAAGGAGAAGGTCTATGTAGTCAAGAAATAAAAGTAATAATGTTTTATTGATTATGGCCAATTAAAGGGCCATTACTAGATGCTGAGCCCCTTGTGGGCAGAGTTTTTAAAAATTCAGATATGAATACTAATTACAACCATGGTAATAATAATATTGGTAACTACCATCCATTGACTCCCCACTATAAAGTTGTTGTTTCATGTATATTATCTCATTTAAGCCATATACATATACCAACTCTATGAAGCTGGTGTCATTATTTCCACTTTAGAATAGGAAAATTGAGGCTTAAATAATTTATCCAAGATCATGTAGTAAGTGATAAAGCAGGGGTTTAAATCCCAAATAAATGTTACCTAGGAACTCATGTCCTTAACTGTTAAATTTCTACAATCTATCCCTCCCTTGGATTGCTACTTGGTAGAAAGTCAGACTATTTCAAAATCTAAATGGTACAAACAACCAAGTTTAAGTCTTGCTCATCTTGCATTATATAGGCATGGGGGTTGAGGAGAACTCTGCCCCATGCAGTTATTCAGTGATCCAGGCTTACTCTATTTACTGTAATCACTCTTCCCTAGGACTTCAAAAGCCTGCAATGGATCCTCCATATCCGGTCAACAGTTTAAGAAAAAATAAAAGAGAGTGAGGACACTCATGTAAGCTTTATGTGGCCACATATGGAGGTGATACGCATTCTGCTCACACTCCAATTGGCCACACTCAGTCCTATGACTCACCTAATTGTAGGGGAACTCTGATAGTAGCGTAGCAGAATGTTTAAAAAAAAAAAAAAAGAGCAAAGATCAGTGAACAATTAGTCAGTTCCACCCTCCCCAATTATACTGTTAATTCCTAAGGGATATAAATAGTGTTTTATAGTTATTTATATCCCCAGTAACACCTAATAGAATTTCTGGCATATAATAGTCTGTCAACTAATTGCTAAATGAGTGTATAAACTCTCTAGCTCATTCCTTAGCTTCAAGGCTATTTAAAGACCTTCATAGGTCCTAGGCACTCTTACTTTAGAGGCCCACACCTGAGTAATATCAAAATAACAACATATGCTCAGATGCCATTAAATATAATTCTTTTGGCAAGATTAGAATAACATTTAAAATATGATTTTGAAATTATTTGACTACTATTGAATGGCAGAATTGATCAGAAATAAATGTATTGCATTGAAGAAGAGAAGGATATCAAAGCTTGCTAGGTAAAATAAAATGCATTGTTAGTAAATTCAAGAAAAAATTGTATAGGTTGGAAATATCTTGTTAACACCATACAAAATGTGGAGAAAAAAATGGAAAATGTAGTGTTCTTGCCTTTGAAAGAAGAGTAAGCCAAGAACAGTTGGATTTTGACCCAATGGAGGAGAAGATCTAAAAGGAAGCTACACAACACCCCTTCTGATTAACTTAGTAATTATACCGTATATCATAACACTTTTATAAAGAGAAATGACCCTATGAAAATAAATTAGTAATTAAATGTGGAATCACACATGAACCATTCCCCAGCCCCAACCAGGCGGGAAGATCTTGGGCCTTGGGGAGGAGTTTTGGCTGCAATGGATTAGAGTAAGAATTTGGGATATTATATAGGGGCTAAATTGGGGCCTGTGGGCTTGGAAACTTTTGCTAGCTAGGCATATATTTTCTAATGACTTGGCTGTGCATAAATGAAATGTTTATCCATGGTACCTCATATATCTTAACTGATACCATCATTGTATAGCAGGAAACCCCAAAGGAGGTGGCAGAAGACAGTCAAGAGTTTTAAGTAACTCATTTAAGTAAAATCAGTTTTGGCTGGGCACGGTGGCTCACACCTGTAATCCCAGCACTGTAAGAGGCCAAGGCAGGTGGGTCAGTTGAGCCCAGGAGTTCAAGACCAGCCTGGGCAACATGGTGAAACTCTGTCTCTACAAAAAATGTAAAAATTAGCCAGGCATGGTGGCCCGTGCCTATAGTCTCAGCTACTAGGGAGGCTAAGGCAGGAGGATTCCTTGAGCTGAGGAAGATGGAGGCTGCAGTGAGCCAAGATTGGGCCACTGCACTCCAGCCTGTGTGACAGAGAGAGACCCTGTCTCAAAAAAATAAAATAAAAATAAATAAGATCAGTTTTTATTTTTTCACAATGATTATACATACGAGGTGGAGCTGGAGGTCATTATCAAACTAACACAGGACCAGAAAACCAAATGCTGCATGTTCTCACTTATAATGAGAGAGCTAAATAACAGGAGCTAAATGATGATGCACAGAGGGGAACAACACACACTGGGGCCTTTCAGAGGGAGGAGGGTGGGAGGAGGGAGAGGATCAGGAAAAAAAAAACTAATGGGTACTAGGCTTGATACCTGCGTGATGAAATAATCTGTACAACAAACCCCCATGACACAACTTTACCTATGTAACAAACCTGCACTTGTACCTCTCAATTTAAAATAAAGATTAAACAAAAACATAAACCTAATAAGAGGTTGCACTAGTTACAAAATGAGAAAGTCTAACTTCAAAATTGTTTTCAAGTATAAAGACAATGTTTACAATACTAAGAATGAGGTTGACAGGTTATACGTTATTTAAATATTTAATTGAATATTTATTGATTTAGACTTTGGTGCTTTTCCTATTTTGAAGCCAATTTACAAATTTTTTCATGTCTGCAGTGTTTGCGTAAGCCCCTGAAAAGCTCACACACCCTGGGCTTTGTGCCTATATTGTGAAAAAGAACAAATGGTCATTCTCAGCACTTGGCAACTGGGTCTGCACTGGAGCATGGCATAGGAAGATAGGCCCATTCCTTCTCCTGTGCATGGAAATCAAAGGCATTCTTGCCGAGGCTTTTGAGAGATGTTTAAATTCTACAAATATATTAACGTTTTACCAGATGCAAGATCCTGTGCTGGTTGTTTGTAGAAGCCCTTACCTTCAAGGGCTTTACATTTAGCAGCCAGTAATTATTTTTGCCTGAATCAACTTTTTACATATATTATGAAAGTGGAAATAGTTATTTTCTAACTCCATAGTTTCCTTTATATTTATGTGCTGGCATTCTATTGTAAGGCACAGCTTTTCCTTCTATCTATAGATCTATCATCATTTATCTATCTATAGATATATATAATCTGTGTGTATATAAATGTATAAAATCAGTATGTAGTCATGGATTCTTAAATTACTCAGTGAGTTATTGTCTATTTATTTTGATGCTTATATTGTCCTCGATGTAACCAGAGGTGCCTCTTTAAGGTGGCTGCTGGGTGCCTTTTTCTTGTCCCCATATGAGCACTTTTTGATTTTCCAAGGAGCTCTAGATCTTTTTGTTTAGTAGTTAGAAATAGATTTGGGTATTAGTAGTGCTCCTGGTTAATGGTCTTTATTGTTTCCTTTAAATAAAAAAAGCTGGGACACACACACAAATTTATATCGAGATTTCCCATTACAACCCCAACTTCACAGGATTCTTCCTTTACTATCTATATTCCCTTTGTTTCATACTTCTACAGTGAGATACTTGGTTCTTAAGAATATCAGTATGTTTACTTAGTTACTTAGTTCTGCAGTATGCGAAAAATTCTCAGAAGTACTAGACTTCTAAAAAAACAAATTTATTAAGAAGAGTTCAATAGTTGTGTCAATTTTTATTTTCTTAAGAATAAATAGTGAAACTACTTTTCATGAAAGTTACTCAGATTAATTGCATTTTGTTTGTTGAATCCTCATTCAGTCTCACTACCAAATTTTGAGGTCTGGATAAATCTAACTCTTTTTTCAGCTTAAATGTCACATCCTAATGCTGACTTCCCAAACTCTCCATGTTAGGTTAGGTCCATCTGTTAGATGGTCTCATAGCATCCATTGCTTTTCCTATACAGAACTTTTCCTTTTCTTTTTTTAAATTGTATAATTATTTTTTATTTTCTATTTTTTATTATACTTTAAGTTCTTGGATACATGTGCAGAACATGCAGGTTTGTTATGTAGGTATACATGTGCCTTGGCGGTTTGCTGCACCCATCAACCCATCATCTAGGTTCTAAGCCCCACACACATTAGGTATTTATCCTAAAGCTATCCCTCCCCTTACCCCCCACCCTCCAACAGGCCCTGATGTGTGATGTTCCCCTTTCTGTGTCTGTGTGTTCTCATTGTTCAACTCCCACTTATGAGTGAGAACACGTGGTGTTTGGTTTTCCGTTCCTGTATTAGTTTGCTGAGAATGATCGTTTCTAGCTTCATCCATGTCCTTGCAAAGGACATGAACTCATTTTTTTAATGGCTGCATAGTATTCCATGGTGTATATGTGCCACATTTTTTTTATCCAGTATATCATTGATGGGCATTTGGGTTGGTTCCAAGTCTTTGCTATTGTAAATAGTGCTGCAATAAACATGCGTGTGCATGTGTCTTTATAGTAGAATGATATATAATCCTTGAAATTAAGGCAGAAATAAATAAGTTCTTTGAAACCAATGAGAACAAAGACACAATGTGCCAGAATCTCTGGGACACAGCTAAATCAGTGTTTAGAGGGAAATTTATAGCCTTAAATTTATAGCCCACGTCAGAAAGTGGGAAAGATCTAAAATCGACACCCTAACATCACAATTAAAAGAACTTTTCCTTCTCAATCTTCATCGGAGTTTGCTGTTTCCCCCAGTATGCAGTAGTTTCAAAAGGACAGAGATCCATGTCTGTCTTGTCACCTCTTATTGCCCTCTGAACACATAAGCAGGTATTAAAAGATGTTTGTTGACCATCATTCTCAGCAAACTATCACAAGGACAAAAAACCAAACAACCGTGTTCTCACTCATAGGTGGGAATTGAACAATGAGAACACATGGACACAGGAAGGGGAACATCACACACCGGGGACTGTTGTGGGGTGGGGGGAGGGGGGAGGGATAGCGTTAGGAGATATAGCTAATGCTAAATGATGAGTTAATGGTTGCAGCACACCAACATGGCACATGTATACATATGTAACAAACCTGCACGTGGTGCACATGTACCCTAAAACTTAAAGTATAAAAAAAAATGTTTTTTGAATAAATGAATTGTTCCTAATGGTTGATACAGGAACTCAGAATAAAAGAGAAATTATAAGAGTTCATTTCTTACCTTTATTGCTGCTTTTACTGTTCCACCCTTTTCCTTTCCTCTTCTGCAGGCAAAAGATAGTTTTAAATTTAGTCGAAAAGTATTTTTTAAGAAACATTTAATAAGCACCTACTGTGTAATTCCTGGGCACTGAAATACAGACAGAGAGCATTCAGAGGATTAAGATCTGGTGCAAAAATGTTGTCTAGGGACATAAGTAATCTTTTGAGGTTGCTCAAGGCCCCAGAAGGATTTGGCAGATGTGTTTTTACATTTGTCTGCTTAAAAGGTCATGTTTTTGTTTGACTAATGATTAGTACATTTTCATTTTCATTTTTAAAGATAGTTCTGTCAAGTTTGCTCTCTCTTCAGTGGCTAAGTGTAAAAATAAAACTTCTCACTTGAGTAGCCTATGAATTATGTTCTGTGTAGAAGTGCAAAAACCCAGTACTGACAGGACTACAGTGTAAATAAATGTAAATAATTTTCTTAAGGTGGGTCTTGAGGTATGTGACATCTAATTTGTACCTTCCAAATGAAAACCATGTAGCCAATGATTAAGTTAATTCTTTTCGTTATGTCTTACAAAAAAGTGAAGAGAAAACAAAGCAGTTTGAACAATGGTGAGAAACTCTTCACAAGGAATTTAGATGAAGTAGGAAAAAAATTGATATGACATGATTTCTGTCACATGCTTTTCTTTTCTCTATTGCTACTAGACTCCAGGAGCACTACAGCATCTTTCTTTATGCCCTAAATCAGATCTTTGCTTGTTTCTGTTCAATTCTCAATATGCAGTTGAATAAAACTATGTAAGTCTGATTTTCTTCATCACTAAAATGATGGTGCATTTTCAATATATTGAAGATTTAAAATTGTGTACAATGTTCTTACACTGTGCCTGATGCACATTGAGTATAAGTAATTTATAGTCATTATATGGATTCTTTATCTGCTGCCTGTGCACAGACAATTATTGAGTATTATGTGTTTTATGAACCAGGTGAGATATTAATTAATGATTAGATACAGTCTCTGTCCCCTATTAGGGCATGGCAGAGGCAGAATAAGAAAGGACAAACCTAAAATTACTCCTAGCAGTGAGGTAGAGAGAAAGCCATCCACAGCTGTTGAGCAGACAGCAGAACACGGCACCACAGTTCTAGCAAAGTCCTCTGGAGAATGCAGTGTATAAGGGATTCAATTTGGGTAAAACTTGGGATACAAAAGAGGGGACTGAGCCTACAGGCTTCAGGAATTGGTGCTATTTTTAGAGCCAAGCCTGTAATTCAAGCCAGTCAGATCTTTCCATAGACACAAAAGTCAACAGTCATTGTACTAAGCCTCAAGACAAGATTCAGGTCCCTGGTAGAGATGGGCATGAAAAATGCAGGTCTTAGTCCTACACAGCCTGAGATCCTCAACATGTTCATTCAGAGAGCTTCAGCCAACAGAAAACAGAAGAGCTAGTTAGCAGAACTGGAATATAGACAAGGGACTAAATCCTGAGAATTAAGTAGAAGATTTTCTTCAAGGATGGATCAAGACTACAGTTAAAAAAGTGATAAGTATGATTGGATGGTGACATAATACAAAGAATTGGGTTATAAAGACTCACATGAATCTGAGATTTTGCCTAGGAACAAGCTTTATTCATGATTTCAGGGATACAAATTATCATGAGTCATAGTGCAGCAGGAGAAACCTGGAACCTTGCTAGGTTCTTTTCTTGCTGCATCAGGATGCCTTCAGGGCCCAGATTAATATATAGGATCTCTAATGAGTTATGCAATTAAGAAATTTATGGAAGAACAGATGTTTGGGTCATGAAACATCTCTACTTTATACTCAGTTACATACTTTATGTGACATTTTCCAGGATCCCATGTCTATAAATCCATAGATTCCAGGTATGCTTACCATAAATAGTCTTTTTTTTTATTATTATACTTTAAGTTTTAGGGCACATGTGCACAATGTACAGGTTTGTTACATATGTATACATGTGCCATGTTGGTGTGCTGCACCCATTAACTCGTCATCTAGCATTAGGTATATCTCCTAATGCTATCCCTCCCCCCTCCCCCCACCCCACAACAGTCCTCAGAGTGTGATGTTCCCCTTCCTGTGTCCATGTGTTCTCATTGTTCAATTCCCACCTATGAGTGAGAACATATAGTGTTTGGTTTTATGTCCTTGCGATAGTTTACTAAGAATGATGATTTCCAGTTTCATCCATGTCCCTACAAAGGACATGAACTCATCATTTTTTATGGCTGCATAGTATTCCATGGTGTATATGCGCCACATTTTCTTAATCCAGTCTATCGTTGTTGGAGATTTGGGTTGGTTCCAAGTCTTTGCTATTGTGAATAGTGCCACAATAAACATACGTGTGCATGTGTCTTTATAGCAGCGTAATTTATAGTCTTTTGGGTATATACCTAGCAATGGGATGGTAGAACATTCCATGCTCATGGGTTGGAAGAATCAATATCCTGAAAATGGCCACACTGCCCAAGGTAATTTATAGATTCAATGCCATCCCCATCAAGCTACCAATGACTTTCTTCACAGAATTGGAAAAAACTACTTTAAAGTTCATCTGGAACCAAAAAAGAGCCTGCATCGCCAAGTCAATCCTAAGCCAAAAGAACAAAGCTGGAGGCATCACACTACCTGACTTCAAACTATACTACAAGGCTACAGTAACCAAAACAGCATGGTACTGGTACCAAAACAGAGATATAGATCAATGGAACAGAACAGAGCCCTCAGAAATAACGCCATATATCTGCAACTATCTGATCTTTGACAAACCTGACAAAAACAAGTAATAGGGAAAGGATTCCCTATTTAATAAATGGTGCTGGGAAAACTGGCTAGCCATATGTAGAAAGCTGAAACTGGATCCCTTCCTTACACCTTATACAAAAATTAATTCAAGATAGATTAAAGACTTACATGTTAGACCTAAAACCATAAAAACCCTAGAAGAAAACCTAGGCATTACCATTCAGGACATAGGCATGGGCAAGGACTTCATGTCTAAAACACCAAAAGCAATGACAACAAAAGCCAAAATTGACAAATAGGATCTAATTAAACTAAAGAGCTTCTGCACAGCAAAAGAAACTACCATCAGAGT
>NW_026652288.1:89818392-89847895 GCF_009828535.3 Hylobates moloch | reverse complement strand
AAAAAAAAACATGAAAAAATGCTCATCATCACTGGCCATCAGAGAAATGCAAACCAAAACCACAGTGAGATACCATCTCACACCAGTTAGAATGGTGATCATTAAAAAGTCAGGAAACAACAGGTGCTGGAGAGGCTGTGGAGAAACACAACACTTTTAGACTGTTGGTGGGACTGTAAACTAGTTCAACCATTGTGGAAGTCAGTGTGGCGATTCCTCAGGGATCTAGAACTAGAAATACCATAAATAGTCTTATAATAGGTATATCCTGCTATAGGTGAGGACTCTGCTGCTAGCAAATACCCATTATTTTGTCTGCTAGTAGGTATTATCCTTAGCTTATTTACATGGCTATTTGACCAGGTCAGCTTTTTTCCTTTTCCCCCTGGAGGTGTCCTGTAGATGGGAGAGAATGACTTGAAAATCTTCTATTTTAACTATTTACTTCCCAGATAGCAAGCCCCAGAGGGTTGGCATTGAGTCAAATTCCCTCCTTCCTGAAATTTGGATTAATTTTGGAACTTAAGAATAGAACTAGCAAGTGGAAGGAATACAGAACTAGGGAGATCTCAAGGGACTTATATGCTTATCCTATACTCAATTAGTGATTAAGCATACTTTGTATCATTAAGGTTTAAAAGAGATAGACATATGATAGATAATAGATAAAAAATGCCTTGAGTATATGGAAAAAGGGAGGTCAAGTGAGTTGGTGTAACCAGAGCAGGTTTTGCAGCCTTCTTTATTTTCCTCCTCTTTTAATTTGACCCTTTTTCTCAGCCTATGATGTAATGAGAGTGGTGTCTGCAGTCAACTAATGGGTGAAATTTTGTCCATAAAGTCAAGGCTCACCCACCCAAAGTCCAAAATAGAAGCATGAAAGGTAAAAGAGGAATTAACTACAAAAGAGGATATTAACAGGTAGGTGGTTTCTGGGTCTTGAACAATCTTGACTTAATTTGTCATTGATTGTGGCTCATTGTCAAGCCTGGAGACCTTTCCTAGTAACATCTCACACCAGCTGAAGATAATTTTTAGAATGGCTCCTCAGTCTTGGTTTCTCATGAACTATAAGACACTCAAACTAATGTAATCAAATTAATTTCCTTCTATGTTTATAATTGCGGTTTCCTTCCTGTCTTTTCTTTGCCTGTAATTAACAACTAAATAAGAAATGGAGATCCTGCAGTTCACCTTAATGAAAAAGGTGTAGAAAGGGAGGAAAGCTAGGCAAGAAAAAATTAATTATGTCATTAACTAACAATTATGCTATAAGCCTGCCTGGTTTTGCATCTTCCAGCATGATGGGCTTTGGTATCCTGTGCCAAAATACTGAACAGAATTTTTAAAAATAGGCCATCAGATATTTAGAGCTGATGATACTAAGGCTGGGGAAGTGTTCATGGGAGGATTATACAGCTTCTCTGAGTCTTTTGGTAAATAATGTGAGCAATGAATCATCCATTACTTTGCAACACTTTGTCTACTTTTGCCTTAAAGTATTAGTTAAATCTATGTTATTGTTTTCTACGTTTCTTTGATTGTATTTGTCTTGCCAACTGAATTTTAAGTTTCTAGAGTACACAAATAGTATAGGTGCTCAATGCATGTTTCTTGATTTAATTTGAAGATCTAAGGGACCTTGGGGAAATACTTGAAAAATTAGTCTGTGTGATATCCCATCTCTACTAAAGCACCTTTAAGAGTCTGTAAAGACAGGTCAAATACAATTGTAAAAGATAATTTAAATTTCCTATTGGTGGGTATTCATTATTTCCAGTTTCATTTTATGAGATTTTATAATAGTACAAAAATAACACTAGGCTTAAAGAAAAAGAAAGATAAAGAACGTTATATATCACTGAAAGAGAATTAAATTGTAATAAAAGTTCTTGAGTAAAATTTGAAATAGATTTTAAGAGAACGATTTAAAAATTTGCTGATCTTTTAATAGATTTTAATTTTTTATTCCTAATCTACTGTTGCAAATAGTACTAGGAAAATCTTAGGCACTTCCCTGTATTACTAATACCACCTATATGAGTCAAGTTTCAGTTTGAAAAATACATATGAATAAGTATGTCCACTGGGGTCTCATAGTGAATGATTCTCAGAAGTTTGTCTAGAGGCCTCTGTTAGCTTCTTGCATCTGCTTGTGCTGCCACTAGAGACTACTGGCTTCTTCCCTTTCACCTTCCCAATAAGCCATAGTGCTTCTCATCATCGGAATTTTACTCAGATGGTTCAGGATTCTGGGAAACACAGTTCTGACTTTTCTGATTTCTTACTGTGATGTAGAGGCAATGTGGAGAGGGGCTGGCAACAATGCCCAGTAGACCACAGATTACCTTGCACACTATTAATCATTCAAATGTTTTTGAAAGTAGTTGTAATACACAATTTTTATGTAACTATTTATCTGTTTGCCTCAAATATACAATAAGCATCCTCTTCAGATAGAAAACAGGCACTTTTAGATACAGATTGAAGGAAATTCAAAATGACTTTGTCTCACGGTTGGGAGTAGCACTCTGGGGAAATATAATCCTTTTTTTTTCTTTTTTTCTTTATCATCAAAGTCAGTGCTGACACTATGGAACACCTTCACAGAGCACTCTTTGCTTTTTGCTTCATGCTCTGAGAGTTTCGTGAACTATGGTGAACTATGTTTTATTATGTTTTGTTATCACAAACAAGACTGCAGGACCATAATGTAAGGGTCAACTTTTTTACCTTTTCTTTGTTAGGAAAAAGTTTAAGAATGAGAAATGTAAATAGGCACTTACTTCAATTAGCAATGCCATTGTTGGGTCAAGGATGTTTAGAAAACAAAATTTATGGTTCATTTGTGAACTTCTTTTAACAGCATACGTATTATCATGGATATAATTATTTTTCACTTTTAGAATTCTTTTAATATGCCAGGAAAATGTAATATGTGTGTAATTTAAAAAATGATGCTCTGTATCGGGTATTAATATCCTTACTTTATAGATAGGGAAAATTGAGGTTAACATCACAGACAATAAGCGACATATTCTGGAAAAGAACCTACAGGGCTCCTGCTTTTAACCAACTGCATAGCATTTATAGTTAAGAGGAAACGTACAGAGAGCTAGCCTAAACTGCATTTTTAATTTCAGTAAACTAAAAGCTAAAGAGCCAAAGTATCGTGCCTTTGGTTTTACTGCTAACAGGAGAGTTGGAGGTATGACCCAGGTACAACAGCCAGGCTAGGATGAGCCAGGCTGCAGTAACAAACAGCCTTACATCTTAGTGGCTTTAATACAACAAAAGTTTGTTTGTTCTTTATAAAGTCTAGTAGGGGTCAGGTAGTCCTACCCTATGGAACATGGTATTTATTCTCCACCTGCTTTAAACTGCCTCAGATGGAAGTGATGCATTAGATTCCACTGGAAAGAATTAATCAAATGATCTTGGCTGGGCACAGTGGCTCACACCTGTAATCCCACCACTTTGGGAGGCTGAGGTGGGTGGATCACCTGAGGTCAGGAGTTCAAGATCAGCCTGGCCAACATGGTGAAACCCTGTCTCTACAAAAATTAGTGGGCGTGGTGGCACATACCTGTAATCCCAGCTACTTTGGGAGGCTGAGGCATGAGAATCGCTTGAACCTGGGAGGTGGAGGTTGCTGTGAGCCGAGATTGCACCATTACACTCCAGCCTGGGTGACAGAGTGAGACTCCATCTCAAAAAAAAAAATAAATTCTTAACCTAACTATCAGGACAGCAGGGAAAATGTGGTTTTCCTACAGATGTGAGCACACAACATTGTCCCTGCCATAGCAGGAGTCTGGACACCCAGTCCCATGCTTGTATCATGACACTAGTCTGCTCCTCACTCCAGACACTCTTCAGCTTTGATACTGGTTTGATAGTCAAGGTGTATTGTATATTTATGTCTATAAAACTGCTCATTCTGGGTTTCTTCTTACTTTAAAAATATTAATTGGCTGCTTATAATGGGGATGAGTTTTTTTTTACACCATTTCCACTTGACACAAATAAAACATATGCAACATTCAACCTAATAAGTGAATTTATTCAAAATAGATGGGGGACTCATGAGGCCTCATAGAAACAGCTGAGTTTTCAGATTTATTTTTTCTAGTTTTACGATGCAAATGGGCATTGTACATATTTCATATCCCTACTTTCTCTTGAAAACTGTCTCTATAGCTCTAGCTGCACAATCTTAGATGAAATATCTATGAAAATATGTCACTGTAACACAGATGAGAATTTGGCCAAGAATTGATATTCTTTATGTTACTCTGCAGAGAAAAACTATAACAAAAGCTGAACAATATATTTAGTATATGAAGTATGATGAATAGAAGACACCTAATAATGCAAATAACTCAAATATATATTGCATAGTAACTAAAAATCAGAAGATGTCGGCCATGCTCTACACTGATACTCAAGGATCATAAAATATGGTTGGACAGTTAAATATCATGACACAATGGAGGCATTAAAGGGGTTAACTCAGCAGGCTGGTGGTACTCCAACCCTTCACATTTTAAAGAAAACACTGTCCCTCAACTGGTTCCTGGAAGATAAACTCTGAGGCTTTGGACTATCTTGCCTGATAAGAGTGTCTTTATATACAGGAGACCTTGAACCACACCAGAGAGTTTATGCTAACAATGAGATTTGTGGTGAATATCTGTTTTTTTTTTTTCTTTTTCCCAAATGGCTGTTGAATTTATTTGCTTGATCAATAATGGTCCTGCCAAAAATTAGTTAACCAATGCTGAGACACTTGTAATGAAATATTAATTTTAAAAATCCATGACACCTTGATAGAAATTAGAGTTTATACAAACAAAAAAGGAACCTTCAATATTGCCAGCAGCTATAAAGTGAATGTACTGAGACCGACAGGACAGCAAGAAGGCATTTGCACATTTATATCTGACACCTGACCATACTTTCAGTCACCAGAATATCTTCTCTCCAGATTAAAAAAAAAGTTTGCTGATTTCTATAACAAAGCTTTTTTTCATAAAAAATCAAACAATGGCCAATGAGTCACAGCAGTGCAATAGGTAGAGGTTTAAAAACTGCATCAAACAGGTGCTGAAAATAAATACTACCTGAGAGGAGGAGGAGAGAGCCTTCCTGTGGGGTTTGTTTTTGTCCTCTTAAGTGCATGTGGGGTTTGTCTTCCAAGCCATGAGCCTGGCCTGTGTTGCGGTGCTATTCACTCAGCAGAGTGTGACTGCAGCACGTTGCCTCCAGGGTCTGGCCTCTCAGAAGCCTCAGAGCATCCATCTCATCAGATGGACCAGAAACAAGAAGGTGGGGTGGGGTGAATCACAGCTATCACCCAAAGGAAAGAAAATTTTTTTTATCACTCAGTCTTGTCAATTGGGAATCCACCAGCAGATTCACTGAGACAATATGGGTAATTTCAAACTTTTGTTTAAAAGCATATATATGGCTTATTCAGGCAAGGAGATGTGTACATTCTAGCCCAAGCAAGCAATCGGAGTCATTCTGTTTTTAAGGAAGGCCAGTTGTTTCAAAGATTTCTAGTTTGAGCAACATCCTCTGTGAATGCACCAGGCCAAGGTGCACCTTTGCCAACCCAGTGAGAAGGCCTTTGCTGGTCCCCGCAGTGAGGAACCGGCGGGAATGGGTGGCCTCCTCCCCACCCGCCTGCACTGCCTGGGGCGGGTGGGCAGGCTCCACAGGCAGCCTCTGTCTGTGGCCAGACTAGGCCGTCCTGGTGACTCGGGCTTATCAACTGTGGTTTAGAACTGCAGAAGGAGAGAGTTAGGAGGGTGGGCCAGGGAACACACACCAGGCGCCACTCTGGCCAGAGAACATGATGCAGCTGCCCCACAGGGATCTGCACCAAGAAGGTGTGGAAAGCACAAGCAAGCGTGAAGGTACCAGAGATCCCAGAGGGCGCGGCTCACAGCGGCCACAGCAGGTGCAGCACTGACCTGGTGTGGTTCCCCCCCCTTGAATGAGAAAGAGATCCTGATTCTGCTGTGATAAAAAAGCAAAGCAAGATGATTTGTGGTTTAAAAAGAAGCCACTCAAGGGTTAAAATAGTTATTTTAAGTTAACAAAGAAAATTAATCTTCAAATAAGCTGACACTATCTGGAAAACTCATCTGTCCCTAAAGCCCACAATGCATCCACTGCTTCGTTCTCTTACGGAACCTGAGCCTGATGCAAAGGAGTCAGACGTGTGACAGAGGAAGAGTCTGAGAAGAGAAGACACCTTTACAGAATGTACAGCAAGAAAGCCGGCCTGGGCCCCGGGTTACAGTAAGATGCACAGGTCCTTTCAGTCTCGCGGACTCCAGACGGCCGCGCGGGCTGCTCAAATGGACGTCTCCTTCCTGTCCCTGCTGGGCGATGGCTTCACCGGCTCTTTGCCTGCCTTTGGCTGCTCTTTAGCCTCTTTTGGCCCCAGGACGCAGTCTCTGGGCAGCTGGAGGGCACCCCTGCGCCACCCAGGCTCCTGGTCCTCCTGCACCTGCTGCTCAGCCTTGGCTCCCTGCATCTGGAGCAGCCCGAGCTGCACGCACAGCTCAATGATGACCTCGCGCTTCTCTTGAATTGCTTGATTCAAATGATTGTTCTTTATTTCCAGCTCTTCGTTCTGTCTCTGTAAATCTTCCAGAATAATCTGCAGCTCCTCCTCATCCTCGCTGTCGCTCTCGGAGGAGTACTCCTCAGTCTCACTTCGGCTGTGCTGCTGGCGACTCTGAATTTCAGCAAGCTCGGCTCTGAGGCGTCCCATCTCTTCTTTTTCTGAGGAAATCTGCCGGCGTAGAAACTGCTCCATGGTCAGGAGCTCCTCCTGTTCAGTCAGGATCTCATTCTCCCGAGCAAGGAGAATATTTATAACTTCTTCATTTTCATTCATCTCTTCTTTGGAAACATCCTCTTTTAAAAGACTGGCTATCTCTTGTGCAATCTTGGTTTCACGCTCCTGTCTTTAAGCTTCTCTCAGTTTTCTTTTGAGGGCCATCAAAATTCTTTGGACTTTCCATAATCTTTCTTCTTTAGATAAATCCTTTATCCCACCCTGCAGATATCGATGTAAACAATTCAAAAGAAAATCCTGTCTCCTGATCTCCTCCTTGAAGCGCGCCTGGGTCTCTGGCAGCATGGGCATCGTGGCCATGTTAGACCATCGCAGAGGTTTCGTCACTTGCTTGAATACCACATTTCCAAAGAGTTCTTGCACATGTGTGAAAAACACATACAGGACTTGATTGCTGATCTGCACAGTTGGACTGAGCACTATAGAAATATTCTGTGTATTCATTTTTGTTTCCAGTTCATTTGCAATGACATGGTCCATGTGCACAATGAGCCAAGAAGTCAGAAAATAGTTACATTCTGGCAGTTATTTGAGTAAATGCTGGAATTCCTGCACTTTCTCAGTCTTCATGGTCCTCCCACAAGCTTCTTCAAATCTCGGCATAAGCTCTTTGATAACCGAATTCTCTAGAAGGTCTCACAAATACTGCTTCAGCAAACTGGCTACAGTGTCAGGCTCATATTCTTCCAAGTTGGTAGACTCCCCCTGATCATAGGCTGCTTTTAGCTCATCCACCTTTGATTTAATTCCTGATACTCTGTAGATGCCTTCGCATTTCATGCCATACTTCTCTAAGTGATGTATACATTCGTGGAAAACGGCCGGCAGCTGAATGCCGTCATACATCATGGTCCTCTCTACTGCATCAGCCAGAGGAATTCCAAAAATGGGTTTGAGATTTGGAACATCAATCTGAGGCACCTCTGGCTCCTGAATTGGCTTTTTCTTCTTTTCCTTCCACTGTTTAACAACATCAGCTGCTGTCAAGTCTTTTGACTTCTTCTCTTTATGTTTTTCTTCTTTGTGCTTCTCTTCTTTATGCTTTTCTTCTTTGGGTTTCTCTTTTATTTTAAAATCCTTATTTTTAGAAAAGCTGGGCTTCTTGAAAACATGGATTCCCTTGGGCCTCTTCATTCTGGAAGGACTTTCTGCCTCATCTCCAGAGCTATCTTCCTGAAAGGCTGCATAGCTTTCAGTCCTCTTTTCCTTTTTCTTAAATTTTCCTATTTTCTTCCCATGGTCTTTCTCATCATCAGGCACTATATCAGGAGCCTCATGGAGGATGCCATGGGGAGGTGAGGGCTGGCCAGTGCGGTACAATCCAGGAAACTTAGTAGGACTGATCTCTTCAGAGCTGGGGGTCTGGGTAAGCCCGCTGCCATGCTTCATCCTGCGGTGTTCACTGGGGCTGCTGGTGGGGGCAGGAAGCACTCGGTCTTGCTAATGCCCTGACTAGGAAGGGACGATGTCTTCTCTGTTACCTATCCATTACACCTGTGACTACTGCTGTGCAACCGACTGCCCCGCCACCGCGTCTGCCACCTCCTGGTGCTCAGGCTGCTGCTGCTGCAGCCACCGGAGCTGCCTCCTGTGCTGCGCCCCAGGCCGGCCTCTGGCGTCCCATTCCCACCCCGCCCAGCCTCCACCTGTTTACAATGGTTGGGATGGAACAGGCTTTTTTTTTTTTTCTCCTGGGACCCTGGGGCCCACTGTATCAGTTTGACCTCTGGAAGTGGGGAGAAAGTTGGAGACTGAATACCTAGGGTGAGTCAGGTAGGTATGGAGTGCAGCACCTGCATGATTGACCCTAGCTATTCAGTCATGTGGGTGCATGTAGGGACCCCATACCTCTGTGACTGACCACACCAAAAAAATCCCTTTGATACTGTGATGGTGAATACTGAGTGTCAACCTGATTGCACTGAAGGATACAAAATATTGATCCTGGGTGTGTCTATGAGGGTGTTGCCTAAGGAGATTAACATTTGAGTCAGTGGGCTGGGAAAGGCAGACCCACCTTTAATCTGGGTGGGCACAATCTAATCAGCTGCCAGTGAGGCTAGAATATAAGCAGGCAGAGGCTGGGCACGGTGGCTCACGCCTGTAATCCCAGCACTTTGGGAGGTGGAGGCAGGCACCCATGAGATCAGGAGATCAAGACCATCCTGGCCAACATAGTGAAAGCCCGTATCTACTAAAAATACAAAAATTAGCTGGGCATGGTGGTACGCTCCTGTAGTCCCAGCTACTCAGGAGGCTGAGGCCGGAGAATTGCTTGAACCTGGGAGGCTGAGGTTGCAGTGAGCCGACATCACGCCACTGCACTCCACAGTCCAGCTTGGGCAAGAGAGCGAGACTCTGTCTCAAAGAAAAAAATATATATATATAAGCAGGTAGAAAAATGTGAAAAGAAAGACTGGCCTAGCCTCCCACCCTACATCTTTCTCCCGTGCTGGATGCTTCCTGCCCTCGAACATCGGACTCCAAGTTCTTCAGTTTTGGAACTCGGACTGGCTCTCCTTGCTCCTCAGCCTGTAGAAGGCCTATTGTGAGACCTTGTGATTGTGTGAGTTAATACTTAATAAACTCATATATGTATAATCTCCCATTAGTTCTGTCCCTCTAGAGAACCCTAATACAGATACTAAGGCTCTAGTGAGCGTCTCTGTTTGGCAATATATTGCATAGGTTGTCATACATTGTTGCTGGGAGAATTAAGTACTGTCTATACTACTACACTGGTAGAGAATAAATAGACTCTCATACCTGGTTTCTCCTGGACTCTGCCCTATGTGTCTTTTGCTTTTGCTGATTTGTGTATGTATCTTTTCACTTCAGTAAGCCACAACCATGACTATAGCACTTTTCTGGGTTCTGTGAGTTCTTCTAGCAAATCATGAAAGCTGAGGGTAGTCTTGATAGACCCAAAAATGTAGGGTGAATAAAAGTTGATCAACCAAAAAAACTTTCCAATCCAATTATGAGATATTGTCATAATATTTCAAATATTTGCTTAATGTTTAAAAAACTTAAAAAACTTCAAGTTTAAAAAGCTTTCCCATATTTGCGCTATTTGCTATAGAAATTCAGAAGAGGTAAAAATCACTTTAAGTTATAGGGGTCAAGAAGGGTTTTATGGAATAATCTGGACATTGAGCTGGATTTCAAAAGGCACAGGAGAGGAGAAAAGGCAGAGCAGGGTGAGAAAAATGCCCTCCAGGGTCAGAGGGCAGTAAATAGAACACTTTGGTTGAAGTGTGAATTTGAGGAAGGAAAGTACAAAGCTAAGATTGGAAATGGAGGCTGCAGCCAAATTATAGAGAGTTTTGATGCTGCTGTTGTTTACCATAAAATTAAAACCCAAGCTTTCAGTAAATTTAAGCTAATTAAATTTCAGAAGGGTTCTGTTTGGGGATGACCCCCTATAGAGGGTTTCCATATGTTCCTAAATTCTAATCAAAAGTGAGTCTACTGCCAGAAAGAGTCACTGTAATAATAACCTTGTGGGGTTCCACACATAACACCTTTCGGTGATGTCCACATCAAATTTACACAATTTATAACTGCAAAATTGAGTTGTCTTCCGCCAGAAATTGTATGCTCCACCTGTCATCTGAAAATCCAGCTGTGTTCTTTGGGATTATTGTAATATCACAGTAATAAAGGTTTTGCAAGCAGAATTTAGCTCACAATTTTGGTAATGATTCGTGATGCAAAACTGTCTCCAGCTTAGCCTCCCTGTGGTTTCACTGGCCCTAATCCCCCCAAAACTTCTGTTGTCTTGAAGACATGTTGCCCTGAATACATACTGTCATCATCGGGAGTCAGTTGGGGAAGATGAGGTTGCAGTGGATGGAATTTACAAAGAGAAGGTGTCAGGTTTATGCAAAGGTTTGAATTATAGAGGGGCATGAAATTTGTATGGGTGTTCAATAGTTTTAACTGTGGGTAGACCACCATACATCATTTTCACAACAGAATATTATACAAACCAGCCCACTTCCTTTTCCCCCAGTCCTATAAAGACAACGTTTTAAGAATGGCATGTGTTGTTTTGTGTCAAAGGTGTGTCTTCCATCAGGAGTGGAAAACAAATGCACTCTGTATTTCTTGGTCCTTTAGTTTGGTTCAATGCAAAATTCAGGCCTTTGGCCATATTAGTGTACACACTAATTTTCTCACATACGCTATGTGTATATAAGAGTACTCTGGAGTATATGAGCATATTCTCATATACTCCATTTCACATTTAAAAAATCATGTGTACTTAAATTATATAAACACTTTATCCAGTTTCTACTTAATATCTGGTAGGCATGACCTTTTAGTATGACTGAAATTGAACCTCTTATTCCCCTTTCTCCAAAACTGTATACTTTCCATATGCCCCTTATCTCAATGTCACCAGTATCTACCCAGACTTCTAAGTCAGACATGAAATCATCGTGACATTTCCCGCTCCTTCATTCTTTACATTCCAGTTAATCACCAAGTCCCAGAGAATTTACTGCCTGAAACCTTCACCATCCTGTTCACTTTTTTCTCTCCTACCCATATTCCTTAGTTCCTCACATAAGTTATTGAAATAACTCCTTGACTGGTTTCTCTGTTTCTCATCTTCTACCCTCTGATGATTTTCTTTTTGAGAATGCATCATAAAATGTTATACCAAATATTGTACATGATGGTTGAGGAAGATTTTTTTCTGCCATCTCCCCACTCCTCCTTGTCCAGCTCAATCTTGGAAAAGGCCTGTAGTTGGAAGGAAGAAAACTTCAACAGGAACATTTTGCGAGAGGTGAGGGACCTCTGATAATTGACATGTTATGTTAGAGATATCTGGGTGGAAATACTGAGTAGGTGGTGATTCATGAATGTAATTTAAGGCTGGCAGTATATATTTGGAAGTCTTTAGAATAGTCTTTAGAATACTAGTGTTATCAAAACCCATGAGGTTGGATGAGATCACAAGGAAAAAATAGAAAGGAAAAAAAGGAGAGGTTCAAAGACTGAGACCGGGGGCCTTCCAATGTTTAGAGGATGGGAAGATGAGGCAAAAACAACAGAGGAGACTGAGAAGGAGCTTGCAGAGAGATGGAGAAAAACCCGGACTAGAATGTTGTCCTGGAAGCCAAGTGAGGAGAGCACCAAGGAGGCTGACTGATGGCCTCTATGACACAGTGGTGAAGGGGAAGTAAGGTGAGGATGGAAAACTAACCACTATACTTAACAACGTGAAGGTTGTTGGTGACCTTTCCGTTTCTGTAAATAGGTGGGCACAAAACCCAGGTTTGATTGGGCTGTAAAGAGAAGCAGAGGAGAGTAGTTGAAGGTAGAGAATATAGGCAAGGAGAGGAGTTTTGCTCTAAAAGAAACAGAGAAGGCCGGGCACAGTGGCTCACGCCTGTAATCCCAGCACTCTGGGAGGCCGGGGCGGGTGGATCATCTACGTTTAGGAGTTCGAGACCAGCCTGACCAATATGGTGAAACCTCTTCTCTACTAAAATTATAAAAAGCCGGAAGTGGTGGCATGCACCTGTAGTCCCAGCTACTTGGGAGGCTGAGGCAGGAGAATCACTTGAACCTGGGAGGTGGAGGTTGCAGTGAGCCGAGATCATGCCACTGCACTCCAGGCTGGGTGACAGAGTGAGACTCTGTCTCAAAAAAAAAAAAAAAGAAAAAGAAAAGAAAAATAGGGTAGATGCTGGAGATAGAAGTGAACTCTAGGAGGATTTTTAAGATAAGAGATGTTTACATGCCACTGAGCAAGAGAAAATTGATGACACAGGAAAGAAAGAGAATAGTGACTGAAGTAATCTTTTTGAGTAACCAAGAGGCGATTGGATCTGGCACACAAGTGGAGGGGTTGGATTTATCTAAGAGCATGGAGAGTTCTTCGAAATTCACAGGAGAGAAGGCAGAGTATCTGGCACAGATGTTGATAGATAGACGTAGTGGTAGAAGCTTGTGGAAGTTATCTTCTGGCTGCTTCAGTTTTCTCAGGAAAATAGAAAGCAAGGTCATCCACTGAGAATGAAGTATTGGAAACTTTGAAAGGTCCCCTTCTCAATGAGGTCTTTCCTCCTCAAGCTATCTAAAATTCAGTCCCCTGAGCACTTATCACATCACTAATATTCTATCTATTTTGCTTACTTGTCAGATTTGCCATTTCCCCGCCAGAATTTGAACTCCATGAAAGTAAGTTTTTATGTCTGATTTATTTACTACTGCAACACCAGAACCTAGAATACTGACAGGTAAATAGGTGTTCCGTAAATATTTGTTAAGTTAATTAATGGAAGCATTTTGTGATAATTAGAGTGGAGTGGATTGGGCTTTTTAGTACAAAAGTAAAGGAAGCATCTTTCTATCATAGAAGAGTGACTAAAAAAGCTATGGGACTTGCAGGACATATTGTCCTAAGAGTGGGGACCAGTCAGACTGGTGAGTGATTTTGAAGGAAAAGGGGGAAAAATAAGGTTGGTTTTTACTGGCACCTCCATGAGTCCAGCTTATTTAACAAGTTGGTTGTAATATCCCATCTGTTTCAGGAAACTGGAGCAGCTTTACATACCTGAAAGTTTTCTATAGCTTGGAGAAAATAGTTTTAGACTGCGTGGTGGTCAGGCAATTATGAATGTCGAGTCTTCTTCCTTTTCACAATATGTAGCAAAAGCTTTAGGTTCAGCAGCTGAAAGCATGACAGGTTATAGGACTGGTGGCCAAAGGGAAATGAATCTTAATAAAACATTAAAATCCATGATTTTGTGGCATACATTTTGGACTGCTATGCTTCTCTGCCAAAATTTAGCCTACGCCACAGAAACTAACTTTTACACAACCATGTTTTGAACATAGCTGTATTAATAATAGTTTCCAGTTCAAAAAAAAAAAGAAGAAAATAAATGCATCAAATGACAAGACACCATGTAGTTAGGGGACACATGAAATGGAGTCAGAGACAGAAATTCTTGTCAGATGTTAAAGTGTGAGTACACATTCATGCTTTAAAAAACCTATCACTGTTTTTTTGGCAGTGTGCTATCATGAACCAATAGAAAGGGCTAGGCATGAGAATCAAACAGACTTGTATTTGAATCTGTATCAGTCAGAACAGAGAAACCAGTCAAGGTGTTTTCTTTTTTCTTATCTATTTTTAATTCTAAATAATTGTAATGCAGAAAATTGTTCACACCATTGATGACAGGGCTGAGGGAATTGATGGAAAAGAAGGCAGGTATGGCCAATTCAGAGATTAGCAAGAACAAGGAGCTATGATAACTTCTAGGCATATGTGGCAAGAAGGAGGTGGATTATCAGAGCCCTGAAGCTGAGACCATCTAATGGGAGCTAGAACTATAGCTAGACCAATTAGACCTGGAGCCAGGAAGGAGCTGGAGCTGCTTCTGGAAAGCTTAGCCCAGGTAAAGCAAAAAGTGGGAGGAATAGCTTATCTTGTCTTTTTGCCTCCAGTCTCTAGGTCCCAACCCTCCTACCCCTTGGAACCCACAAAGGAACCTGGGAATTATAGTTCCTACAAAGAAACCTCTCGGAAACCCTGTTCAACCTTTTATCAGCTGTGAATCCTTGAGTGATTGTTTTAACATTTAGAATCTATTTCTTTATCTGCAATGTGAGAAAAGGGGTGTCTACATCATAGGGGTTTTTGTAATTCCAGATGCAATAATGTATGCACAGTGCCCGGTTCAGAGTGGAAGCTCAAAACATGCCATTTCCCCTTTCTCATCTAGAAATATTCCTTAAAGCTTTGTTTTCCTAGAGAAATGAAGTAACTAATGATTCTGAAGAGAACTTGGCCACCAAATCTTATCTTCAGCAATGCTTTAATTTTCATAATCTTCATCAAAAGCAGCACAGAACCCAAAACTGACTCAAAGAGGCAATTACTCAAAGCTCACATTTATCTAGAATTGTTTCTTTGAAATCTTGGTCAGTTCTGGGGGACCCCTGACAAGACAATGTTTGTGGTAATGGCCACAAAATCAATGAAGTGTTTCTAGAAGAGACAGAAGGCAATAGCCCTTAATTTTTGCTGCTAAAATAAGATGTATTTTTCATAGATCTAGAAAAAGATCTATGAAAAATACAGAAAAATAGAAATAGAGGGGTTTTAAGTAGAAAAATAGAAAAAGAGGGGTTTAATAGCTGCACTGAAATCTTAAGGGAGACATGTCTTTTGACAGTAAAACCTACTCTCAAGGTTAGGAAAAGTGCATACAAAAGTGTATGTGAGGAAACACAGTGAAACCTCATTTATTTAGTTTGACCTAATTTGAAATTTGGGATAACTTGGTCTTGGAAAGATTTAAGTTCCTGCTGAAGAATCTAATTAATTCAATTCAGCAAGCTCTTACTGAGCTCCTACAGTTGCTTCTGACCTGGTGCCGGGATCAGGATGAAAACTCGTAACACCTGTAACACTGTCTTTGCTTTCAAGGTGTTGGTTTCTTGCTGTTTGTGTAAATTATGATTCTACGAGCCAACTTAATTTATTTAATTAAAAACTTTAAGCAAATTGCATAAATCAATACAAATAATTTTTATCTCTTCATTAAAGCATACTGTGCAGAACTGTTATTTTGCTTAAAGAGGTAATCACAAATAGAAAAAAATGTGAATTTCTTTGGCAGATAGTTTCGGGACCAAAATCCAACTTTGTCACACACTGGAGTGACTTTGGACAAGCCACCAACTTGTAGATAATAATATCTTCTCTGTAGAATTGCCATGGTGGTTAACTAAGGAAATATGTGAGAGGGTTTGGCCCACTGCCCAGTTCCAATTCGTAAGAAACATTTGAGGATTCCCTTTCTTCCTTTCTCTTGGAAATGCTTCACCTTTTAGTGACAAATTTTAGTTATCCAGTCACTGGAGAGTAATATAAAACTAGTCAAATTTTTTTTAAATTTCAGAATTATTTATAATCAGCCATGTCCTATCTAGAGTTTACTTGAATAAAAAAAGAGTTTTGTTTTGTGTTTTTGACTTACATACAAGAAAGCACAATTGAGGGTACAGGGAGATCAGTTTTTCTCCTGATAACTAGACTGTTGCAGAATTTCTCTCTTTCTCTAGGAAACAGAAAAAATATTTATTCCCTAGAGCCCCCACTGCTATACTTTTTGTATATTTTCCTTTTAATAGGCAGTTTTCTTTATGGAATTGAATTAATGCTGTATATAATATGTATTTGGTATCCTACCTTTTAGGGTAATTGTATATTATAAGCATTTTCCCATGTCATTAAATACTCTGCAAAGCACAATATTCCATTGTAAAGAAGTATCATCATTATGTAAATATCCTCTTACCATTGGGCCCATTGCTTAAGTTTCATTTGCTTTATTATAAATAACACTGTAAATATACCTTGATGCTTGAATATAGACCCATATTATTGGACTGTTTCCTGAAAATAGACACCTAATCATACATAATAGGTCAAAGTTAATACATATTAAAGAAGCACTTGATAACAAATATCCACTGAGTGCATTAGCCTGTGAATTATAATTTTAAAAATATTTAAACTTTTAAAGGAACTTTAAGGAACAAAATAATGTATATTATTATTTCAGCTTTCAGTTGTTTAAATAATAATGAGATTGGAGAATTTTAAATGTTCTTGGTGGCCATTCGAATTTCTTATTTGGCAAATTGCTTGTGATAGAGCAAATTTTTCCATTTCCTGTTTCTTGAGCATTCCCTCTACTCCAGACATTGGAACAAGGTATATAGAAATTCACAAAATATTATCCCTATCTTTGAGGAATTCTACATATCAAAGGAGAGAGGGGAAAATATAGTGTCATGAGATCAATAATGAAAACATAGAAATAGTTTGCAGTTATAATAAAGTGTGATTAATCTTTGAGACTGAAGTGGTTTTTGAAGGATGAATGGGAATTTTCCAGGGAGATAATTAGGGAAGGGCTTTTCAGTCCAGAAAGTTAAGAGCATGCACAAAGCCTAGAAGTTTGGAGGAGCAAATATGCAGGAACTAAAAGTAGTTAGCAACTGCTAGGCTATAAAATGGGTTAGGAGAGGATCAAGTGGGAAGAGAGGAAGGTGGGAAGATGGAGAAGTTTGCAAGAACCAGATGGTGCAGAACCTTGTGTTTCGTGCTGAGCAATATGACTTGACCCAAACGGTGATGTGTAGCCACTGAAGTCAGTCTTTTTATTCTAATAATTTCTGATTTTGTAGCTAAAGAAGTAGATGGCAATTTAAGATTTTTTAATGTCTCATCTTAAACCAGAACAATCTGTTTATACTTTTGCTATGCTAAACATGCTATGGAAAAAACAACACTGATTATGTGATGTTACCTTGGAGATGTGAAAATTATTTTAAGAAGCAGGCTGATTGCCTTGTCCATAGCTCAATCCCACCAGGGCCCAATTATTTCTCTGATAACACACACATCCTTCATCTATTTAGTTCTGGGAAATGGTGACATTTTTCATGCCACAGTAAAATTGTATGTATTTTAACACTGTCAAGCAATTTGCATTTTACACAGATTCAACATCCATATCTTTTTCAAGCCATTGCATGCCATTTGATTTAGGAAAGTCATTAAGCCATACTGCATAACTTATATGTTAAGGTTTAAAGTATAGATGTTAACTTGATAGCTAACCATTACCTTCCCTCTGAAGGCCAAACAGTCCCAAGTGGCCTCAGGTCAAACTCTAGGGACTCTCTTTTTCTGTAGTTCTGTCAGCACTGCAAACACAACCATATTGGCAAGTGAGCCTTGAATGGCAGAATTGTGTGGAATTATTTAAGTCACAACCGAGGTCAAATTACTTCCATGCACTTATTAAAAATAAACTTTTTTACTGATGTACAGCATATATACAAAAAAATACAAAGAAGTATATATCTAGACAAGTTATCACAGAATAAGTACCCCCCTGTAATCACCACCCAAGTCTCAAAATAAAATATTACCAGCACCCCAGAAGCCTCATTCATATCTGTCCCCCACCTCCCAGTCAGTTTGATCTTTCTTCTTCCCACAGGTAATCATTATCTAATTTCCACCACCGTAGATTACCTTCTCTCATTTTGGGTTATTTTAGTATTATTATGTTGTACCTGGCAATATTAGTTCAATTTATTCATGTTGTTGTAAATATACCACAATTTATAAGTTCACTTTATTTTTCATAGACTTTGGGGATGTTTGGGGCTATCATAAATAATATGGCTACAGATATTCTTAACACATGGCTTTTGGCATGCATATGTGTGCATTTCTGTGGGATGCATTTCCAGGAGTGGAAATGCTAAATCATTCAGCATGCTTATATTTAACTTTAATAGGTACTACCAAATAGCATTCCAGAGTGTTTGTACAATTTTGATTCTTATCAACAGTGTATATATCTCCTCTAGATCCACACCAATACATTATTCATTTTCGTTTTAGACATTCTGTAAGGTGTATATCTTGTTTGGTTCTAATTTATATTCCTCATATGACTAAGTTGAACATCTTTTAATATGTTTATTGATTCTTTGGATATTCTTTTTAGAAAGAGGCTGTTTTAGTCTCGAACTCACTTTTTTTATTGCATTAATCTTTTACTGACTGATTTATTGAAGGAGTTTTATATATTCTGGATACTAGTCCTTTGCATATTTTGTGAATATTTTGTGAACATCTTTTTATATGTTTATTGATTCTTTGGATATTCTTTATAGAAAGATGCTGTTTACTGATTGATTTATTGAAGGTGTTTTACATATTCTGGATACTAGTCCTTTGCATATTTTGCAAATATATTTTTCTAGTGTGTGGTTTGTTTCTTAACTCCCTTCGTGGTGTCATTTGATCTACAGAAACTTAATTTTAATGTAGTCCAGTGAATTTTTTTCCTTCATGGTTAGTTTTTTTTTTTTTTTTTGTACTTTGCAAGAATTGTCTTCACATCCTATCTGTGTACTTTGAAAGGGAGTATTGAATAGCTTATTTTTTTTCCTCAGAAAGTTTACTTACTTTTTTGTTGTTTGTAACCAATTGGAGATTAACATGGGCAAGGTGCTTTTGCAGATGCTAGGACCCTTGGGTCTGCACAAACTCAGATTGATTTGTTTCTTTAAAGAATGTTTTGTTTGAACTCCATCTTTTTGAGAACCAGCGACTCTCTGTAGCCATTTAGTCTATCAATGCCACCTCTCAACCTGCATCATGGAGAAATCAGACATCTTCAGTCCATACTTGATCATCTAATTTGTCTCATAAGGAAGGAGAGAAAGAGCAAGGGGTTATGCCTATGAAGAATAACTCCCATAGCAAAGTCATCTCTCATTCTATTGCCAGCAGTGGGGTATGTGAGACAGGCTCCAAGTACCAAAACCACTTGTAAGAAGGGGTGTCAGGTGAGCACATCCACTTGTGTTTTCAGAGAAAGGTGGGCCTGAATTGAATATCAGGAAGAACTAGAAAGAGATTTGGGCCAATCCAACAGGGAGGGAATGGTTGTAATTTCCTATGGCTGGGCTTAAATATGTTTGTGGAGCAAGTCACATGAGGAGAACAATGTCTTGGAACATATCTGGAAATACTCATTGTCAGATACTTTCCCCCACATAATTTCTTTCTTTACATGTTAGACATTCCTATATCAATAAAATTCTCTTAACATTTAATACAGTCATTTTAAACATGATCATAATGTTAAAGAAATATGATTCTCTTCCTCAGTCTCCCATAAACAAGAAAGTACTTTGCATTTCTGAGAGTTCTGTTTCTGTGAAGAGGGTATTAGCATTGTGCTTCCCTAAGTACAGCAGGAAAATGTGTGATTCTGTGTTTTTTCTTCCTCATTAGAGATTGTTATTAATAGTCTTCTAGGGGCACAAACACTATTTCTTGTCAGAAAGGAGAAGGCCAGTGAGTCTAAAATAGCTTGCTTTTCCCTGCCCCTGGCCTTATACAGAATACTGTTCCTCTTTCAGGAAGTGTGGTCCTATAATCCTGTCTGGCCTTAGTTGGCAGTCATTCTCCACATTGGCAGCCAAATGATAGTATGTCTTCTGTGTCTTTTATCTGGTGAAAAAAAGAGTCTGTGGGCCTCCAAAGGAAAGACTGGTCAAGCAACTACCTGGTACTCTTGGTTAGAATGCTTGGCCACTGTTTCCTGTGTGTGGCCATTAACATAACTTTCTTCCCCCAGTTTTCAGTCATTTCCTGTTCCCACTTACAACCTTTGGCACCTCCTGGCATCAGCTAGTATCTTCCTTCTATGGCCTTTGTCTGCCTTTGGGTCCCTGCCTCTTGGATCACATGTTGTTCTGTCACTGCTTCTTTGGATGGCAGAATCTCTCTACTTACAGGCAAGTGAGGCTCAAAAATGCTGTCTGTTAGTAGTGGTGGGATGGGGCACAAATGCTTCTTTTTCCATCACTCCCCACTTACCTTCTTACCACATTCTACCCTTAATTATACCAAACTATTTTTAGACATCTAAATACCTCTTCCACCCTACCCCTTCTTCTATCTGTCACTCTTACAGGTGATGATGACCTAGTACACACTGCCTCTTCTGCTTTGAACTTTTCGTATCCCTCTCCTCTCATCATCCGTTCCCTATATTTATCTTTCAGAATCCACTTCAGGCACGGAGCCTCCCAGAAGCTTTCCTCATTACTTTTCTAACTCAACCCTGATCCCCTAAGTTGTCTCTGAAGACATTTCTATGGATTTCCAGAGATCATTGTGTATATGCTTCCTGGCACTCCTCACACTCTGTTTAGTTATGTGCCTATTCACCTGTCCCCCATACTAGACCCTGGGTTCCTTGAAATCAGGAATCCCATATTTTTACTTGGGTTAGCAGCTCCTATACCAATGCCCAACGTATTTGAGCTAGCACTCAAAATATATTTACTGATCAATGAATGATGACCTAAAAAATGTGCTCTGAAAGAAACAAAATATCTTACAGATTAATGCTGAGCTCTTTATAACTAATTTATAAGTTTATTTCGGATCTTTTCAAATATCTCCCCCGACCATTCTACTAACACTTCTCTGTACACATGCTAATAGGGAAAGAAACTGAACTTTTTAAGCCTTTTTAATAGAGAAAAAGAACATTAATTTGCTTTCAACAAATTTCAAATTTGTGAAAATTTAGTTAAGGACTGATTTTAAGGTTAGCAAATATATCTTCAAAGACGATACCTTTTAATTTTGTACTGTAGGTGAGAACATTTAAATTATTCAGAATATGAATATTTTTCCTATTAGTTTAGGGAAAAAATATTCTTATATATTAAATTTATAAAATAAAAATGTAAAATAAAATTTATAGAATAAAGAGAGAAACCAAAGGCTTCTGCTAAATAACATTTTTCTAGTTGTTAGTTTATATCCTTGAAAAACAATAGTCCAATTTCAGAATCTTTTGGTTATCTCAGACAACATAAACAGATTCCGACCAGTAAATAATAATGAATTTTTATATGATGAAATGGCCTTTAAAGTAGAATTCTACCATTAGTTAGCTGTGTGCCTTTAAGCAACTTAACCTCTATAACCCTAACTTCTTCATGTGAAAAATGTAATTACTCTAAGAATTATATGGGGAAAAATATATAATACCTGGCCCAGTGTGCCATGCAGTGCTAGTAGAAGATATTATAATTATACTAACATGATCCAAATTAGTGAGGGCGTTTTATGTTATCTAAGTTTTCCTAGGTATGATTATGATTACAATTAAATTCTCAAGTCTGGCAAAAGATAAACAATGCCTCCTATTTTTAAGTGTTAGAGTCCATGAAATACTAATTTGCCCTATGAGCAGACATGTGTTTGTTGCTGTTATTATTTTGATGATGATGATGATGATGATGATTGTCTAACAGGTATCTTTCCCTTTGGGAATTTTTGTTTTTGTTTTTGGTATGGATCAGATGGGCTCAACCCTGCCACTTCACCCCTCATCCACAGATATGAGTTCAGTACCTAGATTCATTCAACAAGAATAGCATGTCTCCTTGCTTATTGGTTCAGTGATGGATTCATAATCGAAACAAGGCCAATCAGAACCTTCCCTGTTAATGTGTTTGATTCAGGGACATTGGGAGAAAGTGTGACTCTGTTCTTCTCAAATCAATAGCTACCGTAAACTAGAACTGCTGACATCCATGTTCTATGGCTGCATGGAAGTGACTATCTAAAGGAAGATAAAAGTAAGCCAAAACACAGGAAAAAGAGAAGTGAGAGCTGGAGAGATAAAAATAAGCCCTGGTTCAAACCATTGATGTTCTATTTATACTGGGCACTACAATTCCTTTTTTTTTTCTTGTACTTAAGATATGAATTGTTATTCTGTCATTTTCAATACATAGGGTCTTTACTAATACACCTCAAAGCAGCAAGAAACTGCTGCAGAAGAAGATAAAAGTAAGGCAGAAGAAGATAAAAGTAAGGCAGTAGAAGATAAAAGTAAAACAAAAACCTTGATGATCAGTACAATTATTCCTAATTAAATATTCATATTCCAGAACAACTTTTAATTTTATTAATATATATCCTCATATAACTATGGAAGAACTCACCCACAAATATCCAAACTCTCAAATATCCATTCTTTTCATCAACAGTTCCAAGTTATAAAAAATGTATTTATAGATAGTGACTCTGATATTAGGAGAAAAAGAAAACTTGGCTATGCTCTGTATCCTCTAAATTTGGTATTTTCTATCCCAAATTTACAAACAGAATAAATGGATCTTTCCTCTTTCTTTCTGTTGATTCCCAAATATCCCACTCCTTCAAATGTGTATCCTATTCAATATCCTAAAATTCTCAGCAGTCTTTGGATTCAAAGTTCAAAACAAAGTGAAACTGAAAATTCTCAAGAGGGGACAATAATGTGATGGAAAGGAAAAAATGTCAGTTATTCCTGCCATGGATAAAAGTAGAGCCTCCTCTCTTACATTCATGTAAAATCGTTTTGGTTTCTATCTTCTCTATTATAGCCTGAGTTATATATTAGTCAAGAACTAATATATTCAAAGTCTTGGTGACCAATATTATTCTAGGATTAGAGGATCACCCACCTTCTAAAAGTCTTTCTTCTTGTCCATTTTTTCTTTAGAATACTTCCAATTAACGCTTAATGTTTGTTCTCAGAGACTGTCTTCTCAGCTGCAAGATGATGGACACTGCTTACCTCCTCTCTTGCTTGCTACTTACCTCCCACCCCAGTGACATGTGGCAATAGCAGGTGCTTTTCCTTAGCTACTGACTCCAATCTTTTCTTTTTCCCTTGTTAACAAAATTCTGACCTTGTTCAGAATGGCAGTGTTCTCACATTCACAGGGATGAGCAATTGATTGGTCAATGCCAGTTATGGCAGACTTGTTTCCAGTTGTCTTAGCTCTTCAATAGCCAAATGTGGTCATGTGAGCCAAGTATCAATTGACTCTGAAGTGGTTCTGGGAAGGCTTCTGATCCTGATGGAAAGAGATACACTCTGTTATGAGCCCTCCTATTTCTTCCTTCTTCCTAGCTTAGACATGAATTTGGAATATAAACAGCAGCTGCCATATTGCTATATGAGCTATGGACATGAGGATGAAAGCCAAAATGCTAAAAATTTCAGAACACAAATGTGGAAAATCTGGGTCTGTGATGTTGTTGAGTCGTTAACTAGTGTAGAAGCTAGCTGGCTCCATATTTCTTGGCATGTAACGAAAATACACTATTTTTCATTTAAGGTGCTGTTATCAAGTCTCTCTAATTTGTAGCCACACACCCAGTAATAATGTCCACATATGCTATTTAGGACTTCTCTGCCTAGAAAACTGAGAGGATGCCTCACTACCTCATGTGGGATGTCGCCCTCTCTGCAGGTCACTGATACCATGGGCTTGGCTTCTGTGTCCCCTGGGCACCATTTTCTCCTCTGAGCCTACCTGTTACCACCACTAGACATCAATTATTTATATGACAGCCTGGATGGTACTTTTATTTTTCATGTTGCTTAAAGCATAGAGCACACACAGCAATAAAGATCGTCCCCAAAGTGAATATTCTCAAAGTGCAAGATGAATTTGGACTGGAATCAGAGAACAAAAGTGAGTCAGGTTTGCACAGCAGTGATTCCCATAAAAATGGAGATCCAGTTGACAGAAATAGTGCAGGACTAAACTGAGACATACTGATACATTTTTCCCCTTCAAACCAAAAATATTTAACTATCTATTCAACAGTAGAGATAAAGGGAGAAACTGATTTCCTGTTAATAACAATCATACACTAGAAGAGGTAACATACTAAATGCACTTTTACCAACTTAAGATTCAATCTTCTGAAGATGAAAAATAAGAAAAATATTTCCTATAGTTCTGGATCTGTCTTCTGTTTTTGTCATCGTTGTTGTTGTTGGTTTTGGTTTTTGTCGATTTTCTGAACCAGAAAACTTTCTGTGAACTCCACTAAAGGGTTAACAGTTGGATAATAAACTACGTATTCACTTTAAATAGCCTTAGTGCCATGCATTCTTTCATTTCAGAAATTTCAGCTGTGATTGCTGATTTCGGGCTCCTCAGAATATTCAACAGAATAGATAATTCAATCAGAGAATAGATAGGCACCATCAAGCAGGGTTGTTTGTATTTCCTCTTAGCAGAGCAATACCGTTTGCATTTTGTTCATCAAGTGCAGGTGGAAACCTGAGTTAACTGGCACCTGTTCCTGATTTACTCTGTTGATGCCTTAGCATTCCTTAACAACTGATATCCTTGGCAGTCGTCTGGTTGGCATGCCCCTTAACACAGTTCTAAATGAGTCACCGTTGTAGGAGAAATGCAGAAGGAGAAGAAAGAGGGCATCTACAATGCCCAGAGGGAAATCCCATGGACAGCTGGGTGCTGAGCTCTCTTTGTGTGGGTGTTTCTGCCTGCAGGCCTGAAAGGAATAAGCACAACTCCCAACAGAGTATATCATATCACCGCAGGGTATATCCTGATTTGAACTTGTTACAAAAATCCAGAATCTTCAGCTAAGTCGACAGCAACCAAATAATATATTTCCCTCATTTCTTTATTCTTCTTCATTTTAATAATTAAGACGGTTAAATATATTTATTGGGAATCTATTGTATATTAAGCACTGTTCTAAAAACCACAGGTGATATAGCAAATGTATCTCGGAATTCCCAACTGAATAACCACAGGATTGAAATTAAAAGTGAATGTGATAATAATCGAATGAAAACAAAATGCTGTTGATGGCAAAACAAAAATGAAAATAATCACACCCAAGTTAAATATGTGTACCGTTTGTCATATTCAACAACACTGGTTCCACTTGCTGTGCTGAGTATGTTGTTTTAAACTTAGAAATATAACCCTCTACCAGCCTCTAGCTAACAGTAGATGAATAAAAAGGATTTAGGCCCATTTAATATTCTAGAAGAAGTGAAAAATAATATATAATGTTTTAAGAAATGAATTTCCAGCAACTTTCTACAACTGAGCTGACATTCAGCACACAAGTCCACATTTATTAGACTCCAGGAAACTATCATAACTGGAGGGAAAGTAAAATAACCAAAGATACACATTTTTAAACTTGCGCAAAAATCTGAGAAGTGTCAGTTTATTACTAAAATTTGTGCTCATAATTTTAAAAATATGTTTTCACCAAACTGGTTCTGACTGTACTAGGTCAGTCAGAGAGAAAGGATGGTTCTATTGTAAGAAAGGTTGTTAGGAAGAAGAATTTCTTCAAGACTATAAGCAAGTGCTGCTGTCAAATGGAAATGAGGGTGTTTGCTCCATGGAAATGATTGGGTCTTTGAAGTGGCATCACAGAAGCTTCTTTGTATTACTGTACATCACAGTTTCACAAGAGAGACCTTAAGTTTTCCTAACCAAAAGAAAATAATAATGATGATAGCAACAATGTCCTTTGGAAAGAATCTAGAAGTGAATTTCTTCTAGTGGACAAAAGAATAACTAATAAAGCTAAACACCATATAGTTCATATACACACATTATCAGGTAACATATGGCTGAGTAATAAACTTCACTTTATAGAATCGCTGAGTTTAAGTAGGATCAGATAAAAACATTATTCAGAGAGTCTTATTTTTGATATTTCCTTAACATTAAAATGTATTTTTTTTTTTTTTTGGTGGGAAAAAATAATATCCTTGAAGACTCACATTAAACACCTTTGATGAAAAAACATAATCTAGTGGCCATGGCCATGCTATGCTCACCACCATGTTTTTTTTGTTTTGTTTCTTGTTTTTGTTGTTGTTGTTGTTTTGAGAGAGTCTCACTCTGTCACCCAGGCTGGAGTGCAGTGGCAAGATCTCGGCTCACTGCAAGCTCCGCCTCCTGGGTTCGCGCCATTCTCCTGCCTCAGACTCCTGAGTAGCTGGGACTACAGGTGCCCGCCACCACGCCCAGCCAATTTTTTTGTATTTTTAGTGGAGACGGGGTTTCACCGTGTTAGCCAGGATGGTCTCGATCTCCTGACCTCCTGATCCGCCCGCCTCGGTCTCCCAAAGTGCTGGGATTACAGGCGTGAGCCACCGCGCCCAGCCCTCACCACCATGTTTTACCAACAGTACAGCTGTATGGAGAGAGAAAGTTCTTACTTAGCAATCCACACATACTTTTAAATCAAATTATTTTTATTCTGTTCTTTCACAGCTTTGAGAGATTCCTTTAGATACCTTGCAATTCCTCCTATCCCTGTTCTCCCAGCCTGTTTATATATTCTCCCTGCTGTATCTGGTATTTCTGTAGCACTGCATGCAAGGGTTTCTGAAATTGTTGCATGGTCTTTTCTCCCCAATTATTGGTTACATGTTTACAAATGTATACATAGTTAGGCAACTTTAGCGTTGAACAAATAAATTCCAAAATTTCAGTAACTTATCACTATACAAGGTTATCCTATGCTCTTGTATTGTATATGTTCCTGGCTGGAGGGCAGCCTTCTTCTACAAGATGATTCCAGGACTCCAGGTTGTTCCATTATTCAGGTCTGCCGTCCTCTCCAGTCTCCAGTGCAGAAGGCACATTTTCTTCTTGACAGCCTTGCATGGAAGTGAGTCACAACACTTCTTCTGCCTTTCCATTGGCAATATCTTTTTGTATGGTCCAACCTACGTGCAAAGGGTAGGTAGAGTAACCACCAGCTGGGCAGCTTCTTCCCAGCCATGACCCTCCACTAAGAAATAGGAAACATCAATTTCTACTAAATAGTTCAATGTTTCTAAACCCCCCCACCCCAATTTGCAATAGAATTAGGCTACAAATATACACTGTCAGAAAGTAGCATCATTGTCAATGATAGACTCCAATCTCAAAAGGCCCTTATATCTAAGAGTCTAAGTTGTGTTAAATTAATTGGAGATAAGGAAATACATTAAAATGTCTGTAGTACTTCAGCTTTCCCTATGTCAGCAAATCGGTAACTTTGAAAACATGAAGATGCCTGTAATAAGAAAAAAAGAATTCATTTATACAAGAAATGTGTATTGAACACCAATTATGTCTTAAGAATTAGATGAGCTGGGCTGAAGACAATAAGAAATATAAAATCTTTTCCATGGTCTTGAATTGCTCTTAGGAAAGTAGACAGAATTGTTTTTTGTGGGTTTCTTTTTTGAAGGTAGGATATATGTTTCTTTGCCATATTTTCCCTATAAATTTGTGAAAGGCAAATATTTGACTTTCACACATATTTTTTGAGTCAAATATATCCAAACCTGCTCTACATAAACTTAATCACTTAAATCTGGGCACAAATTCCAAAGCAAATTTATGAATCCTATACAAATTTTAAAAACAGTATATACACTCTCCTCTGTATCAGATCCTTCATTTAGTATTATTTGTTATTGCTGCCTCTAAATGTCAAGGGTGTCTGGTTAAGCCAAAGCTAGAAATGAGATATGGCTGGTGGGTTGAGCTAGCTGAACTGTACCTCTCTTTTCTGTGTACTTTCATTAGCTGACTGACATAAGAAAATGGGGCATTTACATCATGCCTTCCAGAATAGGTGACTCAGTGGAATTCAAATTGCCAGGAAAGTGTGGATATCCCATCCAAAGAAAAGAGAATTTGAATATGGTTTGCTTATCTGAGACTGGACTCTGGAAGCTGGAGGGGAGCAGAGGTTCTGAGGTAGGCATGATAGTCAGTACTTGAACATGACATTACTCAAATTCCTAGATAGCATGGGAACTCTGGGGAGAAGATGGGCTCTGTGTATACCATTTCACTAAATGCTGTAACATGAACCTCTGCTCTGAAACCTTTACAAATGAGCTACCCCCACCTGGCCCTGAGTTCTGCCACCCTGTTTCCAACTATTCCTCTGCTCATGTGTAAGAGCTCTGGCCCTGCCAAGGTGAAGACCTCAATATTTATGCTAAGTACCAGGGCTGCCTATACATTATGGGAACAGTCAGCAGTCAGTAGCAAAGTAAGCATTCTTCCTCTTTTATTATTATTATTATTATTATACTTTAAGTTTTAGGGTACATGTGCACAATGTGCAGGTTTGTTATATATGTATACATGTGCCATGTTGGTGTGCTGCACCCATTAATAATAAAAAAAAATAAAGCTATAGTAATTTAAACAGTTTTAAAAAAATAAGAATTCTTCCTCTTTTTGTATAATGTTCATTTGATAGAAAATACCTGTAGCTTATATATAAATTTCCCGTTATTTCTTGGTATCGACACAAACATTATACTTGGGATATCATGTCAAGCTAGATATGGAATCAGACCAACGTGCAAATTCTGGCCCCACCACCTGCTGCATCTATGATCATTCTCTTCCCGAGCCTCAGTTTTCTCATGTTTAAATAGGTATAACAGTAATATTTCCCTTAGAGGTTTTTTTGTTTGTAAAGCATAAAATATTATACAATTTAAATGAATTATCTCCTTTTTGCCATTGATGTTAATTGTAAAGACAAACAGGAAAAACAATTTTATGAGAGTAAAGGCTCTTCTGAAATTTTTGTTCCTCAGATATATTAGTCAAATATATTCTAGACAGCCAAGTCATTTTCTTTTCACTACAGACTTAGTATTTTCTTACTTTTGGTGAAGAATAGAGACAATAGGATTATGAGAGAAGCATTAGCCGTGACTGAAAGAGAAAGTATAGAAAAGGTCCTCATGTGGGCATTTCTAGGTGAACAATGTTACAGAAATGGTCCAATTAGTGTGAACTTTATAGAAAATGTTAAATGATCCTCAAAGTGACAGATAATACATTTTGATACAGTGTGGTAGGAAATATCTACTTTTAAATGAAATGATTTAGGAATCTATTTTCAATCTGAGACAAACTCATAATTCACAGGAGCTCATCATAAATTATTAGCGCTTAGAATCTTGTTTGCAGCTAATATAGGAAATTGGAGACATTCTTCAAGAACACTTTGTACAAAGTTGTAACTTCTTTTCCGAAAGCATAGAATATGAGTGACTGTACTACTGGCATGAACTTGGATATCACCTTCAAATGTGTACTTGATAATTTTATTTTATTTTATTTTATTTTATTATTTTTATTTTTTTATTATACTTTAGGTTTTAG